>NW_026623121.1:0-113162 GCF_023065955.2 Ursus arctos
CACAGACTCCCTCATTCTGCCCCCTGAAAGCCACAGCCACCCCCCTTCCTCCCCAATCCCTGACACCTGTCAGCCACCACTCTGTTCTCCGCATGGTATTTCCAGAATGTGATACAAATGGAACCATGTAGTATGGGACATTTTGAAGTTGGCTTTTTGTCGCTCAGCATCATTCCCTTGAGATCCACCCAAGCTGTGATGTGTAACAACAGTTCAGTCCTTTTCATTGCTGAGTTGTGTTCCACGGTCTGGGTATTCCACAGCTCTACGGCAATTTTACATGTGTTTTTTAAACTACTTTTAGCCTCCTGTATTTTAATTGCTTGTGAAGTCTTTTTCTCCCAATAGACTGTGAATGTTCCTTTATCAGTGAATTCCCATCACCAACACTCCTGCACAAACAGGCCCTAAATAAATGTTTGCCTGAGAAACCAGAAGTATCCGTGGAGAGAGGACAGTCGTGGAAGTACGACCCCAGCCCCCGTGTCTTTGTGCCCCACTCGTTGGTATTTGCCGTGGGTTCATTCCCATCCTCTGTCTTCTGTCTTCTGACAGTCTGCATGGAGGAGGAACCCACACACCTGAAGCTGGGCGTGTCCATTCAGAACCTGATGAAGGTTTACCGGGATGGCATGAAGGTGGCTGTTGATGGCCTGGCCTTGAATTTCTATGAGGGCCAGATCACCTCCTTCTTGGGCCACAATGGAGCTGGAAAGACCACCACCATGTAAGAAGAGGGTGTGGCTGTCAGAATCAGCTTCAGGAATGTTCTGTAGTGCAGTTAGAAAGCAGGACTCAAGGACATTGCATTGGTCACTGGGGCAAGGGCAGCGCCCGGGAGGAGTTGATGAATGTAAGATACTGTCTCATCACAAGAGTGCTTTCCCCACTGCCGGTTTTGGCTAGATATTTCCTCGGCCTGAAACAGCCTGGGAGACCTCTTGATGACCTTTCCCGTTTGGTTCTCAGAATTCTGCACTGTTCCTGGAACCTTAAGGCTGTGACAGCTCCGAGAAGGGGTTTCCTTTTGAGCTGGTTTGGTTAGAACTATGAGCAAGAATGTGGGAAGATCTGATATGTTGGAAGTAGTGATTTCCAGGATCTCTGTCGCTAAGGAGGTGTGAGAAACAGCTGGCCATGTGACTGCCCTTTCTGGGACCTACGGGGACCTATAAAAAGACCTTATAATGGGCAGCTTCACGAGGGAGCTCGGGCCATAAACAGCAGAGTTAGCCTCAGTGACTTTCAGTGTGGTCCCTCAGCTATTGCTAAGGGTATAACTTTCGGGATGATGACCTTTTCCTGTTTTTCTTTTTTTCTTTTCTTTTTTTTTTTTTTTTGTTAATGCAAAATCAATATATGAACATCGCAGATAATTTTTAAAAGGCACACAAAAATCCTACTGCCCAACACAAAAAAACATTTTAATCTCTGAATAACTTTTTGTGGTTTGTCCATTTTTCATGGACATGATTTTAGACTTACAAAATGTATGTTTCAAATTGTACTTTCCATTGCAAATTGGAATCCTTTAAAAATGCTTGTTCTGATAATGCCCTTTCCAACACATAGGCCCACTCCTGGTTATCCACTAAAGCAAAGACTTGTTTGCTTTGTAGGGGTCAGTTCGGGTCTGTCAGGAAGGAATGGGGTTGTGGGAGGGTTGATGCCTCTGCTCTAGGTGCCCGGGCTCTGCGGCCTGGCGTGGAGCGTTTCCAGGGGAATGGGGATAACACTGACTCTTGCACTCTTACATTTTTGTCCTCAGGTCAATCCTGACTGGGTTGTTCCCTCCCACCTCAGGCACTGCCTACATCCTGGGGAAAGACATTCGCTTTGAGATGAGCACCATCCGGCAGAACCTGGGGGTCTGCCCCCAGCATAACGTGCTGTTTGACATGTGAGTACCAGCGCGCTTGGAGAAGCAGACCATCTCTGGATGTGTGTGTCATGAGTCATGGGCAGAGGGGGACTTAAGCATTTTACCTTCTGTGGGGGCGGTTGGTCTCCCCTCCCTGCACAGTGAGTCCCTGTTGTCCTTCCATTTTGGGGAAAGTAGGCAGTGTCCCATCAGTCCAGCTGGTGGATGAGCGCTTGGGAAATGGTGCTCTCCGTTACCGACTCTTTAGAGAGCCAGTTAGCCCGTTCCCTCTCCCACGACACTCCTCCCTGATTCAGCTGTAGCTCCACTGCCCAGATCTGGCAATGCCTTGGGGCCCTTGTCATGATGGCCCAGCATTTCCTGCTCGAGACATTGCTTCCATTCAGGTTGGCCTATCAACAGTTCAGGCCCCCCAGGGAGCCCTCGTGGTGGAGCAGAGAAAGACCTGGGCTCTGTGACCTTGGGCAAGGACTTCTCCCCTTCTGTACCTCCATTTCCTCTTACCTAAAGCGAGCAGCTCAGGCTCATGTCCTCCACAGGGACCTCCCTTCTCGCACAGTCTGAGTTCCTGGAGGGGGCTGCTGCAGGTGAATGCCCAGCCAGCTTCTTGGTCGATGGGGCTGTGGGGTGGGCCCGTTGAAGACCGGAGGCTGAAAGTTGCAACTGCCTGATGTATGGTGGCCAGGCCCGCTGGGAACAGGCTGGAAGGGACTGGGCACATTTCAGCCTTGGCTTCTTCAGCAGCTCTGGTGGTTGCTTACGGTGCTTCTGTCTTGATTCTTCCTATTATTTTTCAGAAGTTGATAAAGTTAGAAAAGGTCAGGGAGGGAGGCAGTGGAAATGTGCCTATTTTCTTCTGTTGTGGATCAGGAAGCACTGTGTTCTGATGCAGCCCGTGTGGTGCAGAGCTGACCTGCCCTTCTGTCCCCAGGCTGACTGTGGAAGAACACATCTGGTTCTATGCACGTCTGAAGGGGCTCTCGGAGAAGCACGTGAAAGCAGAGATGGAGCAGATGGCCTTGGATGTGGGTTTGCCACCCAGCAAACTGAAAAGCAAAACAAGTCAGCTGTCAGGTGAGTGCCCCCTCCTCCTCCAGCACCACCCCCCCCCCACCAACACACACACACACACACACACACACACACACGGGTGAAGCAATAGCTGCCCCAGTGTCCCACTGTGGGGGTGGGTGGGTAGGTCAGAAGTGTGTCCCTGGCTTGTCCCCAGGTGGGTGCCTCCATTCGTCTCTCAACACCTCCGCCTTTGCTGTCTGGGGCTGGTCCTGAAATGTGTGTGTGTCTCTCTCTCTCATAGGTGGAATGAAGAGAAAGCTGTCTGTGGCTTTGGCCTTTGTTGGGGGATCCAAGGTTGTCATTCTGGACGAGCCTACTGCCGGTGTGGACCCTTACTCCCGCAGGGGAATATGGGAGCTCCTGCTGAAATATCGACAAGGTAGCTGATGTGCATTTATTCTGAGGGAGGCAGGAATGGAGAGGCTCTTGAGAAGTACGGCTGTGGCCGTGGCTCATGGCTGTTGGTGACAGAGCAACAGAATTGCTTCTCAAGGACAATGTGGGACTTCTTTTCTTAAAGCTCTGTGTTCCCCCATAGTACGGATGTGGAAGGAAGACCTGGTTTACAAGACACTTAGCGTGTATGCCCTTCATTATCTGGGGGCTGGCCAGAAGAGAAATGGGGATAAAGGGCATGGTCCCCAGAGCTACCTCCAGCATAGATCTTGGACATGTCTCTTACAACTGTGTTCCCCTCTAGACCAATGGCTGAGAACAGAGGCTGTGTCTGGTCATCTCTGTCCCCATCATAGTACACTATATATGCTTGTTGAAAGAGTGGATGAGCAAATGAGGAGCATGGACTTTGGAGCCAGTTCCAGCTGGCCCTGAGACCTTGGAAAAGTCATTTAACTTGTCTGCATTTGTTTACCTATAATAACAGTAGTGCCTGCCTCATAGAAGATAAGTTAAATGAGAATGCACGCAGACCACGTAGCACCCTGCCTGGCATGTAGCAAATTTCCAAATGAACGTTCCTGTTCCGATATC
Organism: Ursus arctos; assembly: GCF_023065955.2. Taxonomy (NCBI): domain Eukaryota; kingdom Metazoa; phylum Chordata; class Mammalia; order Carnivora; family Ursidae; genus Ursus; species Ursus arctos. The sequence goes on from NW_026623121.1 coordinate 3,947, forward strand.
TGTGAGGATGGCTTTGCCACACAGGCTTCCAGATTCTTCTGCCTCGGTGACCCCTGCTGATATATCTGTAGTTGCAGCTGCTTCAATCAATGAGAACCAATAGGGCTCACTTGTCCCATGTCCTTGTGTTTGTACCTGGCAGGCCGCACCATTATTCTGTCCACGCACCACATGGATGAAGCGGACATCCTGGGGGACAGGATTGCCATCATTTCCCATGGGAAGCTGTGCTGTGTGGGCTCCTCCCTGTTTCTGAAGAACCAGCTGGGAACAGGCTACTACCTGACCCTGGTCAAGAAGGATGTGGAATCCTCCCTCAGTTCCTGTAGAAATAGCAGTAGCACTGTGTCGTACCTGAAAAAGGTGAGTTGTATTTTCGGTGCTGGGCTGGTGCTGGGCCCAGGGAGTCAGGACTTGTTGGCTGGGAGTGGCCTGTCCACGTCCACCCCACTCTGCCACATGGGGGTCACCATCTCCCTGCACTGCGGTCCCTTTGGAGTCACATCATACTTCCCATGTGGAAGGCTCAGGACACATCTGCTCCTGTTGTGAGAGTGTGGTGGAATCCCACTTCCTTCTTCCTATGGAGGCACCGAGAGTGATAGAGAAGGTCCTTGGAGGACTTTATTATAGAGAAGAAAACAGACTTGCCGGGGTGAAGAGCCCTCGCTGCAGAATGCTCTGCCATTCCTGCTCATTCTCTGTAAATTTCATTGACTTCAGCTTTTAAACTACAAAACAGCAAATGTTTACTGAACACTAATTTCACGCCGGAAACTCAACTCTAGCAGATTCTGGGCGTAAAAGAAAATGACGGTAATAGTTAAATTTTTGTAACATTGTTATCATTTATAAACTTTTTCCCCCCTTAACTCCTATCACCTCAAAGCGCCCAGCAACAGTGGGAGGGAGATATTGTGATTATTATCCCAGATCAGGGAAATGAGGCTTGTAGGTCACCGAGCAGGTGAATAACAGAGGTGGGACCAGAGCCTGATAACCAGGTAATTTTTCCTCTGTTCACAGTACGTGCCTGAGATTCATCTGTGTGCTGAAACCAGTGGCACCTAAAACATTTACATCCCAGCCTTCAACTGCTATCTGCTTATTTACCTTTTAACCAGTGCCTGGTTACTCAGAGTGTGGTCTGAGGACCAGCAGCACTGGGATTACTTGGGAGCTTGTTAGAAATGCAGAAACGGGGGCCCAGCTCAGACTCACTAAATGAGAATCTGCATTTTAACAAGGTCCCCTGGTGGCTCAGCATAAATCAAGGCTCGAGAAGCACTGAGCCAGACAACTAGGCAGGCAAATCCCATGCCTAGGAGGGTCAGCAAATGCCTGGTGACAGCATTCATCGATGGGCCCCGGTTCCGTTCATGGCTGTGCTTCCTGACCTCCCGTCCACACGGCACACCCGTGTCAGTGGCTTCAGAAGCCCCAGCCGCCCAGTTGGTTGCCTCCCAGGAGGAGCCACATGATAGAGCCTCATGGAAGCCCTCCCTGGCGAAGGTGCTGGTGGCTGTACTTGCTTGGTCCCTGACCCATTCTCACCTCCTTCTTTGCCATCAGGAGGACAGTGTTTCTCAGAGCAGTTCTGATGCTGGCCTGGGCAGCGACCATGAAAGTGACACGCTGACCATCGGTAAGGACTCTGGGGTTTCTTATTCAGGTGGTGCCTGAGCTTCCCCCAGCTGGGCAGAGTGGAGGCAGAGGAGGAGAGGTGCAGAGGCTGGTGGCGCTGACTCAAGGTTTGCTGCTGGGCTGGGGCTGGGGGGCTGGGAGAGGGTGCAGCTTGGTGGCAGATTGGCTTAACGCTTGCTGGGGAGCCTGCGGCTCGGTGTGGGAGCTGGCAGGGCAGTGCCCCTGAGAGGCTGACGTGATGGGGGTGGGGATCTCCTGGGGAATGGATCTGGCCAGACACTGGAGACCAGGGATGAGGAGCTGAGGGCCAAGCCTTGGGGGAGGGATTGGGTCTCAGGAGCTAAGGAGAGTGAGAGCCCAGGAGATGGAGAGCAGCCTGCTGGGTCCTCCTTGGGAGCTATATATAGCACACAAGTGTCACCAGTAACACCTATGGAGCAGAAGCCTTTACTGTGTTCATCTGCGCCTAGTCCTAACAACTGGCTTTTTCCAGAGAGATGTCTCCTTCCACAAACTGTTCGATTAGCCCTTTATTGGCGTAAATAGAAGGAGCCTCCTTTAGAAAGTTAGGGAAGGGTGAGGAATCATTTAATTTTCCTTTACTCAGGTTTTCCATTGAAGAATCATAGAGTTAAGGCAATAGACAAGGCTTTCAACCTCTGAAAGTCTGCCTTCCTTTCACCCACGCATCTGCCCTTCTCTCCTTCCTTCCTCTCACCCACCCCACCCACAATGTACTGAGAACCTACAGTGTTCCTGGCTTTGGTGATAAACAGGTGAATAAGACCTAATCCTTGCCCCCAGGAACTCTCAGGCCAGAGATGAACATGTGGAATGACTTCAGTATTGGGGGCAGGTATCAGGTGTGGGCAGCTGGCTTCTGAGGAGTAGGCAAAGGGAGAAGCCAAGGCATGGCTGGCCCTTGATGGGGGGCCTCTGAGCCGGCTGAGCTGTCTTTGTGCTTTGGTCCCTACAGATGTCTCTGCCATCTCCAACCTCATCAGGAAGCACGTGGCTGAGGCCAGGCTAGTGGAAGACATTGGGCATGAACTGACATACGTGCTGCCCTACGAAGCTGCCAAAGAGGGGGCCTTTGTGGAACTCTTCCATGAGATTGATGACCGGCTCTCAGACCTGGGCATCTCTAGTTACGGCATCTCAGAGACGACCCTGGAAGAAGTAAGTTCAGTGACTGACTGTCAGGGTATAGTAGGTCCCACAGTCCCAAAGCCCGACAGCTGCTTTTCCCCCAGGGCAATAGGATTACCATGGAGCTGGTCATCTGAGTCCTTAGGTCATTGATATTGGGGTATTATTGGCCACAGTTAACCCTTTAAAGTTGTGGTGGGAGATAGCAAGAGAGCTCTATTAGGCTTGTTCCCTGACCTGGCTGTGTCATGGCCACACATAGGAAATAGCCAACGTTTACGGAAAATCTGCATGTGCCTGGTGCTAAACTGGGTGTGTGGGGTTTTTTGCTCTTTTTTATTTGTTTGTTTTGATTATTGTAGGGGCTCCTGGGTGGCGCAGTTGGTTAAGCGTCCAACTCTTGATTTTGGCTCAGGTCATGATCTCAGGGTCATGAGATTGAGGCCTGTGACAGGCTTCATGCTCAGTGCAGAGTCTGCTTGGAATTCTCTCTCTCCCTCCCCTGTCCCCTACTCATGCACACTCTCTTTAAACAAATACAATCTTTAAAAAAAAAAAAACAACTTTGTAACTTGATATAGTCTCCATAATAAGATGAGAAGGTGGGCACTCAGGGATGCTAAGCTAGGATCCAGCATCGACGGTTTGGGCTACAAGGCCCATGCTCTCTTTACTATGTAGCAGCACCTGCCTTTAGAGAGCACAGCATCATAGACCTGGAGGGCTGGGAAGGATGCAGAAGTTGTCTGGCCCAGTGGTCCCCAAGCTCTACCAGGCAGAGAAGTCATCTGGGGATGTTATTGACAATAAAAATTGCAATCCTCAGCACCAGGGTCTTTGCATCAGAATTTCTGGAGGTAAGACCTTAATGTCTGTGCTTTTATTAAATGTTTTCCAGGCCGTGGTCTGTAGTTCAGAGTTTAGAAATCTTGGCGAGGGGTGCCTGGGTGGTTCAGTCGTTAAGCGTCTGCCTTCAGCTCAGGTCATGATCCCAGGGTCCTGGGATGGAGTCCCGCATCGGGCTCCCTGCTCTGCTGGGAGCCTGCCTCTTCCTCTCCCACTCCCCCTTCTTGTGTTCACTCACTCACTGGCTGTCTCTCTCTCTGTCAAATAAATAAAATCTTAAAGAAAAAAAGAAATCATTGGCAAGTTCACATTCTCTTACCATGTTTGAATCCGCGACATAATATTTCTAGTAGTGGGGAACCCATCATCTTTTGATCATTCTGTCTTGGATACCTTATCATGGTGCTAGCCTACCTAAAGATTTGGGGGCCATCGACCTGGAAGAAGACAGACACCTAACATGTTCCCTGTAGTTTCAGAACACATTTCTTTCTTTTTTTCTTCCTTTTTAAAAAATATTTATTTATTTTTGAGAGAGAGAAAGAGAGAGAGATCACAAGTAGACAGAGCGGCAGGCAGAGGGAGAAGCAGGCTCCCCACTGAGCAGTGAGCCCGATATGGGACTCAATCCCAGGACCCTGGGATCATGACCTGGGCACAAGGCAGACGCTTAACGGCTGAGCCACCCAGGTGCCCCCAGAACCCATTTCTTTTGTAGTGTTCCTATGTCATACCTTTAATTTGAAAATGATTGTCTGGATTGATAGTTCTCACTACTGAGGAAATGTTCTCTGGTTAAAAGTGCCTTCACTCCCAAATGACTGGCAAAGTATTATTAATAAATAAAGCTTTTACTTTTTGTCTTTAGGGGCTAACAAGCCACTCAATAATGTAATAATCATGGCGGTGATGGTTGCTCTTATCACATGGGGCTTACACTGTTCTCACTCCTGTTTTTCAGATATTTCTCAAAGTGGCTGAAGAGAGTGGGGTGGATGCTGAGACCTCAGGTAAGCCTCTGGGGGAGCTGTACGTTCTTGGGAAGTGCCTTCTCTAGGCCATCTTAGCTCACCACTGTTGTCCCTTTCCCTTTGATTCGGTTTATCCCATTCTTACTTTTAGTGTATACAGTTGTGACAGATGAGGAAGGCTTGTTTTGTTACAAATAAAATGCAGAATTCCTTCCTTTTGCCTTCAGATGGCACCTTGCCAGCAAGACGAAACAGACGGGCCTTCGGGGACAAGCAGAGCTGTCTTCGCCCATTCACTGAAGATGATGTCATTGATCCTAATGATTCTGATGTAGACCCAGGTCTGTTTGGGAAAGATCTGTGTTCCATTGTCTGAAAGTGAATTTCTTGTCTTGTGTACTCCCATGTTTCCCTTTAACGTCCTTGAGCATGGAATGATAGATGCCTACAGGGTCCAAAGGGAAGTGGGAAGATGAAAACCACATTCCCTTTTCCAGCACTGGGCAAACCATCAAACCTGAAGGAGCCCATCCTCGTCACTTTCTTCATTTAGTTGAGATCTTTCACTTGAGACACATATAAAAGGTTGGCTCCTCAGTCCTCTAAATCCATTTATTTTTTCTGTGGAGACCCAGTTTCTTGCCTAGATAAGGGGTTTAATTGTTAAATAAATATTTTTTGAATGGATGAATGATTTTGAATTAAGTCAGCTTTTAGAGCTAATTGTTCCTTCGACTTAGATATTCTGGATGAGTGTGTCCCTGTGTGTTTGACTGGGATGGAGAAGGGGAGGCCAGGAGTCAAGCAAATATTGGTAAGATTTGAAAGCGCCTCAGTTAGGAATCATTAGTTTAAGACAAGGATTTTTATCCAATTGTGAGGTACAGAAACCTTTCTGGCTCTTCTAGTCCTGCTCCTATGAGTGTGTGGCCCTCATATTTTCCCTGGTTTCAGACCTTGTCAGTACTTAGATCATTAGAATGTGTCCACCTTTTACCAAAATAGTAGATGGTAGACAAATCAACATCATCTGTTCTCAACTCTGTCAGCCTAAATGCATGGCCTGTCTCATAGAATGTTCTATAAGAAATTGAGGATGACTTGGTCCATCGAAATGACTTGATGTACAGCCGTTGTGTGTGAACACTTCTCTTCAGTAGTCTCAAGGCACCTTCATTTTCTGCACTCCTCACACAAGAACCGGAAGGCAGAAAGCTCTACTGTTGGAAGTCTGGGGCCCTAACTTTTCCTGGGACATCGATTTGTCATGAAAGCCCTTGACTTCTAAGAGATTTGACTCTCAAACACAAACCTCCAAGATGATTGCTGAGGATGCTGGAGGGAGGAACGTGGTGATGTCAAAACTGCCTAGATAGTAGGTGACCTTCAGTGTCGGCTTCTTGCAGAATCCAGAGAAACAGACCTGCTCAGCGGGATGGACGGCAAAGGCTCCTACCAGGTGAAGGGCTGGAAGCTCACACAGCAGCAGTTTGTGGCCCTTCTGTGGAAGAGGCTGCTGATTGCCAGACGGAGTCGGAAGGGATTCTTTGCTCAGGTGACAGTGCTGCTCCAGGCAGTGACTCTGGCTTCATGGGTGGGCTGCAGGCTCCCTGACCAGTGAAAGCAGGAGAGGGTCATGGTTATGAGGTGGATGCTGGAGCCGGACTTCCTGTATTTCAATCCCAGTCCTGCTTCTTGTCGCTCACGCATCTGCGAGCAAGTTACTTCTCTGTGCCTCCATGTCGTCATCTTTAGAATGAAGATAATGTGCCTATGACGTAGGGTTGTTATGAGGATTAAAGCGAGTAAGTGCTTAGAATGGGGCCTGGCATTAAGTAGTGCTGTGTGTGTTTGTGTGTGTGTGCGTGTGTGTGTGTGCACAAAAAGGACAGAGTTTAGAAAAATTGGCTGGGCAAATTTAGTTTTCATAACCTGAGATGCACTTGATATGTAACCTTCTTGGAAACATGACTTTTCTCTAAATTGATGTTTAACTGCAAGTTGATGGAAAGGTAGCCAGAGGGGTCAGAAAAAAAAAATGGACAAACAGAGAGGACTCATCACACTGTTGCCTGCATGTCAGTCAGTGTTTACATGCTAAGTCGCTTGGTCAGAAGGAATAAAATTATCCCACTGTTTAAAATCGAGAAGCATAGAGAAAGCGTCTGCAGAGATTCTTCCCTGAAGACTATGTGGGTAATGCAGAGAGTATGAGTTTGGAGCATGCAGACCTGGGTCTGACTTCCGGTTCTGCCACTTACTGGCTCTGTGACCTTGGGCAAGTTACTTAGTCTCTCTGAGCTCAGTTACCTTGTTTGTTGATTGGTGATAGGGTTGTAACGATAATGCAATGAGATAATGGTCATATAGTATTTTCTCATAAAGAAGGATTTAGGTAATGATGCTTTTTGAGGTCAATCCATGGTGACAGCAGCTGCTGTTCCCTTTCAGAGCGTGGGATCTGACTGGGTCATTTAGTCTTGGCCTGTAGATTACAAGTGAGAATACTGAGGCTGCAGCGGGAGTGACTTCACATGGATACACTTGTAGTAGAGACTAAACCAGGCTTCGGGTCTTCTGGACCCTGGTGCATGGCTCGTTCTCTCGGCCTTTCTTTGAGCTGAGCTGGGCTCATGGCCCATCGTGGTCTTTCTCAGGTCTTCAGAGGGAAGAGGCCAGGACCCAGTGTTGTGAGTCACTCTCACATGTGACCACCATTTACTCTGTAAAGTTTTGAGCTTCGTGCCTCTGCGAGGTGGCCACAGCCCTGGCCTTGTGCTGCCAGGCTCCAGAAATGGCCTGCAGGGAAGAGGTTTCGGTGGCAGGATCTGCTGCTTCCCACCTGCCGTGAATGCCTTGGTGGAGATTTGCTGTGGGTCCTGCGGTGCTCACTTGCATGCTGGCCGGTCTGGGAGGCTGACTGGACTCTTAGGGGCTTGTCCCAGTCTCCTTGTTGTGACATTTGCCCTTGTTTTGCCATTTCCTTTCCCCCTTTGTCCCCTGGTTATAGATCATCCTGCCAGCTGTGTTTGTTTGCATTGCCCTGGTGTTCAGCTTGATCGTGCCCCCCTTTGGCAAGTACCCCAGCCTGGAACTTCAGCCCTGGATGTACAATGAACAGTACACGTTTGTCAGGTACGTGTTTGCTTTCCGTGCCCCGGGAGAGAAGAGAGCTCACGCAGATGGAGGGTGTTGACGCTGCTGAGGGCCAAGGGGAGGTGGACTCAAGAATCACACAGTGGAATGGATTTTATCAGCTATTCTAAAGCCGCAACACAAACTCATATCGTATGCAAAGAACAGCAAGAAATTGAACCTCCAATAATAGACCCGTCCTCTGTTCCCGCTCTTGAACTCCTTTCTTTTTACCCTGCCGTCATCTGTGTTTTATGTAAATAATCTGCCCTTGCAAAACACCTGTGAGGAAGCTGTAGGATTTGGGCTTCTCACAGCTATGTTTTAATTCTGCCGGTTCATCCCAGGGCTTCTGCACACGGTCCCAGCTTTACACCTCCAGCTTCTTGTCTGCACAGTACATTTCATGGTATCATTGCGTTGCAGATATTAACGAGTGTTTGTTCTTCAGACACGAATGCCAGCTACTCTAACAATCCAGTGCTTCAAACAAAAGGACAAAGGAATTTCCCTACTTCCTTCCACAGAGTTTTCTTCATCTTGGGCTTTTTCTACACCGTTAGATGGGGAAGCATCTGACTAATGTAAAAGGGAAGCCTTAAAACAAACAACGAAAACAAAATATACATAAATATGCAAATTTGTTCTTCCTTCTCTTAGCCCCATGTTTTTTTCCTGTTTGGTTCAGGTTCATGGATAACTGTGAAAGTATTTTTGAAAAACTGATCCTTAATGAAATTCTTCACATTAAAAATACATGTATCAGTGTGCATGTGCATTTATACGTGTGCACACACCCATATGCACAACTTTCCATTCATTACAACTTACACAAGCTCAGAGGGCTGTCCCTTACCTTGATCCCAAGTAAGCAGTCAGCATCAGCATCTTTTGGGTAGGTTTTGTGTTTCATTCTTTTCTGTTACGAGCACTTGGCACACAGGAAGTGCCTACCAAAGTTTCGAGGAACAATTCCACCTCCCAGTTCCTGGTTTAAATGAATTGCTGAGCTGGCTGCCTCTCGTGTACCCACAGTAATGATGCTCCTGAGGACTTGGGCACCCAGGAACTCTTGAATGCCCTCACCAGACACCCTGGCTTCGGGACCCGATGTATGGAAGGAAATCCAATCCCGTAAGTGTCCCTTGAGCTATGAGACCCTCGACAGCTGGGTTGTCTTATGCTTGTCACCTGGCGTGATGTCTGCTATATTACCTTTATCAGCTGTGATAGATGCCACATTGTGACTAGTATCATTTGTCCTTCGAAACATTTTTATCTTTAAAAGCTGATACAGTAATCTAACCAGACCATCTAGAAACAAACTGAGCCGACCAGGAGAGTATTCTAACATCCTGCAGTGTAAAATCACTACAGACGTTTATTTACTGCTTTAGAGGTTAATATTTAATTCAAATAGCACTTTGCACGGATCAGTTGCTTTCCCTTTCTTCCTTTCTACCAGCTCCTGTACCTAGACGCAGAGATAGGCTGCCATTATATATCATTTGCAGTTTGGCTTATCAGCTTCTTCACTTTACCAACCTGAAAGATGTTCTGTATTATTGTGTGTAAAAATGGACATTTTCTTCTTTTGGAGTTGCATATTTTTGTATTTTTCTTCCAAATCCTTTTTAAGGAAGTAGGCAGTGTATGGATAAACGCAGTGAAGTACCCATGTGTCTCTAAGTGGGTATGGGGGGAGGTGTGTGCGGAGGTCTTTGTGCATAAAGACCGTGAAGAGAGGTGAGTTTCCAAGCTACCCGAACCATGGCCCAGGCAGGTCAAAGGTTCCAGGCTCAGGCAGAATGAGGTTCTGGCTCAGTTATAGCACAGACATGGAGGAATTATGGAGAGTGTGGGAAGGTATAGGAGGATTGGAGAAGGACTAACTTGAATTCCAGGTTTTAAAGGGAAGTTACTGAGTTTGCAAGTGACAGACCAGTGTGCCTGGTACCTGGGTGTGCAAGGTTTCAGAGCAGATTTCTAGACGGAATGCTACCATGTCCTTGCCAGCTCTTACTATTGGATATTTACTGAACATTTGCTGGTACTTACTGCTTCATGGGTGGTAAGCCCTAGCAGCCAGTGTTCGTTCCTAAAGAACAAGATGACCGTGATGGAAAAGGACACAGAGACATCCTCTCTGGAGTCACAAGACTTTTGACAAATCTGCATGTTTCGTAGGTGAGGTAGAAGAATTAGATGAGGTGGGTTCGTTATACGCCCGCTGAGCAGTGTGGACTCAGATAAGTGCCAGCACGGAAGGAGCTGGTCTGGGCTCTGGGTTAGCCTCCAGAGACAAAAGAGGTCCGGCCCCTGCTGTGCGAGGATTCACAGCGCTGGGGCAGAGCACTGCTGCGTGTGCGTGTGAGGGGCGGGGTGACGGAGGGGCCGCACTCTGGCAACTGTTCCTGAATTCACATTCTAGGTTTTACCAAAAGGAGTAGCACTGAGGGAGGTTTGACTGGGATGTTGACTGTGGCATTGAGCTTTGTCTCAGCCAGTCATCTTGTGAAGGTTTTAGAGTGTGAACCCCATGTCTTACTTTGACTTTTCCATCAAGTCATGGTGCTTTAGAGAGAACGAGAGAGCAGTCCACAAATGTGATCCTTTGATATTTTTAGTACGTGCAAGAACAACATAAAGAGTGTGGCTCTGCTTTGTAGAATCTTGAAACTGGAAGGGTTGCTAGAAATGACTATTTCCACATGTCATTTTGAACTTTTATTTTACTGGTGGAGAAGATAAGACCCAAGAGGGTGAGCGTCGTGTTGATGGTCCACAGTGATTCAGCGCTCAGGTCAGACATCAAGGCCTCGTGATGCTTGCAGACAACCAAGCTCTTCATGTACTGAGCACTCTCACCCCATCCCCTCCAAACCCCAATTCCGAGCTCATTTTAGAACATAAAGGGAATCTTGCCATTCTGCACCAGACTCTGGGCACACTGAGCATCACACAGAGACTCCTTCCCAGGCCCGTGTCATCGGGCACCTCCCTCCCTCCACCACTCATCTCCCATCAATCTCCCACCTACCTCATCCCGTTCCAGCCACGCTGCCTTCCTGCTGTTACTCAAACATGGAGAGCCTTTTTTGGGGGGGGCTTTGTACCTGCACTTTCTATCACCTTTGCTTGTAGTGTTGTTTCTCCCCAAATCTTTTCCTGACTCCTTTCTAGGCTCTTATGCCTTGGGAGAAGGCAGTAGTCCCTCTTCTCCCGATTCACTGTCCTCTTATTTTGCTCTATTTTTGGCTGAGTGACGTTTGCTTACTGCCGCATTCCTCTACAAGAACGCAAGCTCCGTGAAGGCAGGGACTTTGTCTTGTTCACCCCAGACTCTCAAATATGCAGAACAGTGTCTGGCACCTAGTAGATGCTCAGTGAATATTCACTGAGTGAACACGGGAACAAGAAAGCAAATGCCGGCAGACTGGATTGACTGGAGTTTGGTATCTGAGCATTTAGGGCCTCTTTGTGTTCTTTCATCCTTAACTGTAAAGTGAGTTTCACTCACGTGGTCTGGGGAGATCAAACAAATGGTGAGGGGGTGGTTGTGTGTTTGCGGTGGTTATTGGTTGGCGTGTGCTCCTGAGGCACCAGGAAAGGCCAGGTCCTCTCGGGTGATGCTACCTTTGATGTCCTCCCTTTGCAGAGACATGCCCTGCTCAGTGGGGGAGGAGGAGTGGACCACCGCCCCAGTTCCCCAGACCATCACGGACCTCTTCCAAAAAGGAAACTGGACAATGGAGAACCCCTCACCCACCTGCCAGTGTAGCAGTGACAAAATCAAGAAGATGCTGCCCGTGTGTCCCCTAGGGGCAGGGGGGCTGCCTCCTCCACAAGTGAGTCACTCTCCGTGTGACTGAGCAGATGGCAGTGCAGGGTAGGCTGGGAGCTGCTGCTTGGGAAGAAGGAATGGCTGACCTGTCATGTCAGGGGGTTGTCTTTCAGTCTTGATCTTCATTCTCATCATAGGGAAAAGCATGTGAAAAAAAGCATTTTGAAGGGAAGACGCTGGTCCACAAGTTTCTATATCTTAAGCTTGTTCCTCTATTTTGAAAAGTCAGCCTACGTTACTTACTTTTTGAGTTAAAACCAGATCACAACACTGAGGATCCGTGGGCTGTGGAAGACCCAGTCTGGCTTCTCCCACTGAGTTAATGTGACAGAACATACTGTGACAGGCCCGGCTTCATCCCTGCTTCTGCCACAGATGAGCTGGTGACCTCAGACAGGCCACTCAGTTCTTGGGCCTCTTTCCTCACCTCTGAATTGCCCATAAAACCTCTGTGGGTCTTAAAACTCTGACAGTTTGTGAGACTGTGAGTCTGGGGAGCAGTTCTGAGCCTTTTTTCTGAGAACAGTTTCAGGAAGAGGCTTGCTTGTGATCTCCCTCTGTTGCTTCATCAGCATCTGGTTGCAGGGTGAGGACCAGCAACTGTAAATGGGTGCGAGAACTTAACGAAGTCCTGGTTACTTCTCCTTAAAATAACAGTGAATCTATTCATCAGTATAACTCCAATGAAGAAAAGAAGTCACTGGGCATGGTCAGTGGTACTGCTCCCTAAAAACCTTTGTGACTATGAAGACTCATATCCCACTGTCTATTGTTCAGTAGTTCAGAATAATTTCCTTGGGGACATCCTTGGTTGGCATAAGTCAGGCCTCTGTGTTTGGCTGATGGCAGCGCCTGAGTCCTTTGTTCAGGGTCTGGTCACACTGTGGTCCATGTTTGAGGGACATGTGTCACTGTAGTTTTTTTTTTTTTTCTGTGTCAATTGTGGTCCATAAAGACACTTAACGCTTATTTTTTCTGTGATGACAGAGAAAACAGAACACTGCAGACATCCTTCAGAACCTGACCGGAAGAAACATTTCAGATTATCTGGTGAAGACCTATGTGCAGATCATAGCCAAAAGGTCATTATTTACTGAACTTGGCCCTTGCTTTTTTTCAGTCTTGACTAGGGGAATTAAAGGTCTAAAAATAGCAGACTGAGTAATGGGGAAAACTATCAAATTGTGGCCTGATGTTGGCTTTTGGAAGTTTAGGATATTCTCCCAATCTAGAAAAGATGAGTATTATGAACTTTCAATTGTCGGCATCAAGGTTAAGGCTGCCTGGTATAATCACAGGGCAGTGCATTAGAAAAATCCTGGAGATCATATGTACAGTATTGTGATTATAGCTAACAATACTGTATCATATACTCAAAGTTGTGAAGAAACTAAATCTTAAATACGCTTACCACACACACACACAAAAGATGATGATTTTAGGACATGATGGAGGTACCATAGTAATCATATTATACTGTCTAAATACGTCTAATCAAACTGTTACACACCTTCAATTTACACCATGTTCTGGGTCAATTATATGTCACTAAAAAAATAAATCTGGATTCAAATTTGAATTCTAATTACTATCTGCTTTACCAGGAGCAACCAGTTATCCTTTAAAAAGCCTTCGTTTGTAGAATAGGTTAGTACCGCTGCTCTTAGTATTTTGTTGTGAAGATTGAATATCATTGATATATATAAAGTGCCTCTCATTATGGAATGTGTGATAATATGGATGATATGTGGCATTATGTAGTGAGCCCTGGGTCAGCTTGGTGGCCTGATGTGGCTGTGGAGCCTTGGAACAGCCCCGAAGTTTCCAGGGCTATCGAGGCACAGTGTTGAATACTTACTTGATGCCCAGGAGATGTTTGTTCTGGCTTCCTTTTGGTTCGTTGGGCTTCTCTGTTAGGTGTTCCCAGTGACTTTAAATGACAAGGGTATATTTGAATGGCAATTACTGTTGAGTTTCGAAGAAACTCCATGTTCTCTGTAGTTGACATATGACCTTGAATTCAGTAAGTTTTGGGACACCTGGCTGGCTCAGTTCGTAGAGCATGTGACTCTTAATTTCATAGTCATGAGTTCGAGCCTCATGTTGGGCATGGAGCCTACTTAAAAAGAGTAATAAAAAAGTTTTAGTTCAGTCACATCTTTGTCTATAAGGTGGTTTTTGACGTGGTTTAATCCAAAGCATGATTTTCATATAAATAACAAGGTTTTAAGATGGGGAGAAGGAAAGACATAGTCACTGAGGTGTCCTTCTATGGGTATCACCCTCCCCACCCCCCCGGCCTGATCATAGGACTCTTCTTTCTGTCCTGGCTTGTCTCCTCGGGTAGAGAGTAACTTCTTTTGTATCATCAGAAATAGGATCAATATTTCTTTGAACTGATTTTTGGTTTCTTTTTCTTTGGCTTCTGCAGTTTAAAGAACAAGATCTGGGTGAATGAGTTTAGGTAAGTTCATCTCTTTCTGTGCTTGCTTGTATTTTGTCTGGACTCCTGTAGTTCAGAAGGATGACTTTGATCCTGGTATCTCGGATCCCAGGAAGTTGGGGTGTGGGGATTGTTTTGCCCCTGGTGTTTCTGCTCAGTGCTCAGCTGCCACTTCAGAGGCCTTTGAAGTGTGTCGCATTCTGATCCCCTCGAGGAGCCTCAGCAGGTTCTTGGAGGTCTCTAGGGGTTTAACAGGGAAGCACAGTGTTGTGAGGGAAACACCTTACTCTATTTGTATTCCCCCCACCCCCACCAAATCAGATTCCCAAGGGGTCCTGGGAACTCCGGGACAATTTTCCAGGCCTTTAGAATGAGACCAAGTAGGTCTTGGATGAAATAAGAGGCATCAAAGCTATCTATTTTCACAGTATTTGAACTCCTTTATCTCTATCGGTTTTGAAGGAACAGGTGGCACCAGGGAAGAAAGGAACAAACAACCCTTGAAGCCTAGAAAATGAGATGCCTTATGTGGCTGCCTCAAAAATTAGCTCTGTCTCTGCTGCCACCTTCCCTCTTTGCCTTTTTCCCAAGGGCCAGCACCCACAGAACTCTGCACAGAGCAGATGCAGACTAGGACCCCTAAAGTGCCTTTATGCTAGGAAAGAGCCATGGCCTGTCTCTAAGCCCTCCCTAGGCTACTCTGGTCACTGCCCTCCTCTAACTCCCCATCTGCCTGCCTTGACACCCAGACACCCATGTGCAGGCACAGACCGGGGCCACCAGGTGGAAGGAGGAGCATCTTTGAGATGAAGGACCATTCTTTCTTCAGTGTCCAGACATCTCACTCTGTGTGTAATCACGTGCAGGTCCTTCCCCCTTGGGCAGTAACCATAAGAGTTAAGAGATTGCTAGAAGTCATCAGAGGAGGCCAAGATACAGGTTTCTCCAAGTCCATCTTTGGTTCTGCTTTGAATAAGTGATTTCACCTCCACAAAGCATGCACACATTCATGTGATGTCTGCTGCTGAATGATACTGTGTACCACACTGTATTTTAATGTCAGGCTGTTCTTTTAGGTATGGAGGGTTTTCCCTGGGTGCCAGTAATTCTCATTCACTTCCTTCAAGTCAAGAAGTTAATAATGCCATCAAGCAAGTGAAGAAGCACTTGAAGCTGGCCAAGGTACGGTGTCCATCTTCAGACATGGCGGAAAAGTGGGCCCAGAGTTGCCACTCTGTGGGAGTAGTTGGCAGGTACATCTAATCACCTTGCCACTTGCTGTTTTTAAGACTTTGACTACAAAGCCATTACTGGCATTTACTGATCTTGCACCAGCCAAGACTGAGCCCCTCAGTGTGTATATTTAATATCTGAAAACGTAGATCAAAAAAAATTTCAGAGGTTTAAAAGCTCTCAAAATAACTTCACTTCATGAATTTAGCCAGTAGGTAAATAAAGTGGGCTTCAGACCTACTTACCTAAAACAATCACTGATTAAAAAGGAAATGAATCATTTCCTTTACGCTGGCAGCAGGACCTCGTAAGCTCTCACTTCATTTCTCAGTATTGGTGGTTTCCGATTTTTAAATGAGGTGAGGGCTCTGATGGCATGGATTTCAGGATCATGGGCATCCGCAATAGTCCTAGAATCTGTGTCTCTGCTTCTGAGGCACAGACCCCACGTGTCCGACGCATCTGCCCCCTGAGTGTAGTTCTGGGTCTTAGGAGGACACCGAGGTAACACTTTGAAGAGTGCTTACCACCCTGTTAAGTGAGACCTCTGCATCTTGGGACTTTCAGTCACAGGGTGTCCCTGTGATTCTTTCAAAACCTGTGGTTTATGGCAACATGAGTGGTTTAGATTTCTGGTCACTTGTTTCTCGGGCGCCGGTCCTTCAGTCGTTTCGTATCTCCCTTGCGTGAACAAGGCAGTAACGATGTTGCCCTTCACCGGGTTGTCCTTTTGCCCTGCCCTGTGAGCCACCCCACCTGAGGCAGGTTTCTCTTGTTCACAGGACAGTTCTGCAGATCGATTTCTCAGCAGCTTGGGAAGGTTCATGACAGGACTGGACACAAAAAATAACGTCAAGGTGAGGCCCTCTGTTCCAGTAGCTTCTTGATGAACAATAATACTTAAGTACTTTCAGCTCATAATGTTGACAGGTGTATTCATGACAGAAAAGAGCAGACTCCTAATTTTACCACAGAGGCCAGACAGTATGGTGATAAAGAGAATTGGCTTTACCTCCAGACGTACTAAGTGAACCGCCGTGACCTTGACCAACTTACCTAGCCTATCTAAGCCTCAGTTTCCTAACCTAAGAAATGGAGACAAGAGTCACATCTTAAAGCTGTGGTGAGGATTGAATGAGTTCAAGATCAGAGGTTGTCGGAGCACTGCCTGGCCGTACAGTCAGTACTCCACATACCCTGGCTGCTGGTAGTGCTTTGCCATGTTCTCTGACTGTAGTGTTTTATCTTGGTGTATGCCTGGAATTCTGAAAATGTTTTGCATGCGCACCTACCTCTGGGAACAGGATTTGGAAGCATTACTTTGTACCTGGTGTCTTTTATTTTAGGTGTGGTTCAACAACAAGGGCTGGCATGCCATTAGCTCTTTCTTGAATGTCATCAACAACGCCATTCTCCGGGCCAACCTGCAGAAGGGAGAGAACCCCAGCCAGTATGGGATTACTGCCTTCAATCACCCCCTGAATCTCACCAAGCAGCAGCTCTCGGAAGTGGCTCTGTAAGCATGGCTGTGTCTTAATGGGTGGGGTGAGGAGAGGAGAGGCTGTTGGTGGAACCATGGAGTAGGGAAAGGAAGTGGGAAGCTGGTTGTAGAGTACCTGCTGAGGATATAGAGGATATAGGTGTATTATGGCAGGTCTGGGTTAATTCAGGTTCTGAGCAGAAAATGATCACTTTATGAATTGGCTGGCAGGGATTAAACTGCAGAAGATCAAGGATTCTGATGGATAAAAACCATGACATTTAGATGAATTTATATAAAGTGAAATTGTCAATAAAAATCCTAAAATAATTTAACTCACTGTTAACACAGTGGTTAATAAAAAACCAGTTTCATTATTTTTGAAACCACTATTTCTAAACTTGGTGAAGCATGCTTTTATCAGCTTGTCCTTTTAATTCCTAAATCAAGCGTGTGTGTGTGTGTGTGTGTGTGTGCACGTGAAGTTTAAAGCCAGCATGATAACAGTTTAAAGTGCGTAAGCTTTGGAATCAGAGAGATCTGTGTTTGAGTCTGGTTTCTAAATTTCTAGATGTATGGTGTTAAATGAGTCAATTCATGTAAATTGCCAAGGCCAGCACTCAGCACATTGTTGATATTCAACACAGGTTAGAATCTTTCCTGTTACAGAGCGTGACACAGCTATTTCTGCTTAACTCATATAGAATATCAATATATATCACTAGGATCTTTATACCAAGTTTTTATAAAATTAATATATATATAAATAGTATGTTATGCCCTGTTTAATGGGCTTATAACTCTTCTCCTTTAGTAGAAGCTGATAAAATTTTTATGTGTTAGATTGATAGGCTACACACTATTGTTTTCAAATTTATTTACAGCCAGAAATTAACTTATTTGAATACTTTCACACTAATACTTCTGCATTATTTCATTTTCAAGGTACACTGGTCCTATATGTGTGAAAATTTACAACTTAATGCTCTTAAGGGTCAAGAACAGAAGGCCAAAGTGAATGCCATTTGGCCATTCTTAGACTTCCTTTAATAATTTCATTATGGCATTGGATACTTTTTTGCCTCATTGAAATCAGTTTTGCATTTTAATTATCAGCATTTTTTTAATTGAAAATAATCATCTTGAACCCTGAATAAAATACATTTGGTCAATGGGTTTTTTCCCCTCTGGGCTATGCCTCGGATCTCAGAAATCCGTGTGCGCATTTGCGCGTGCGTGCTTGTATCTTGCTTGATTGAGTTCTCAGCTGCATCCGTGGCCCCTCATCTCCTCACTGCCTTTCTTTTTCAGGATGACCACATCAGTGGATGTCCTCGTGTCCATCTGTGTCATCTTCGCGATGTCCTTCGTCCCGGCCAGCTTTGTTGTGTTCCTGATCCAAGAGCGGGTCAGCAAAGCAAAGCACCTGCAGTTCATCAGTGGAGTGAAGCCTGTCATCTACTGGCTCTCCAATTTTGTGTGGGATATGGTAAGAACCCTGGTCTATGCTGTTTCATAAGTCATCAGGGCTGTGGATTGGATGGAAGCGCCCCTGGCTTTTCTGAAAGTGCTTTAGGTAGTCGAAATGAATGGAAAAGGAAAGGCAGAGGCAGTTGTGTACTCTCATAACACTGTATATAGCATCAAATACAGAGCTGATCTCACACCACAGAGAAAATCTGTCTACACTGCAATGAATACCACTATCATCACTACCACTAATTTCTTCAGTGACCACTTTTCAAGGTAACATTGAGCTGGAAAACTCTTAGTCAAAACTCCAATGCCTCTACCTTGTCTGGTAGGTTTTCACCTCCAGATTCAGGGTGTTCTTTGCCTTAGTAGGAAATCCATCTTCATTTGGAAATGCTATCCATTTTACCCAGAAGCTTATCTGTCCATTTCACATGTTTTTGTGCCAGCTGTAATAGATTGCTTCTGTTCAGACCACTACAGAGGACTTCAAAGAATTCTGAAGTTCTAATTTTTGTAAAGTGGAGTTGAAATATATCTCCCTTGACTTCCGTTAATTGTAAGCCACACAGAACAAATTTAATCCTTCTCCTACTGCATAGCCCCTCAGGTATTTGAAGACAACTTTCATTTAACCCAAGTCTTCCCCACATAAGATGATATATGAGGACATACTTTGTAATCTCTAAAGCACTGTACAAACTCGAGTGATGATGGCGAGGATGATGTCTGTGCTGATTACACCAAGCCTCTCAGACTTGTCACCCTTGTGATACGTTGCCTTTCTGTGGCCGTGCTCCACATTGCTAATGTTCCTTTTGAAAAACCAAGCCCAGAACTAACCTTGTGTTCAGGCTGTGGTCTGAAGGGTTCCAAGTCTAGAGAGAGTTGATCTTTATCCCATAACTTCATTACTCAGCCCACGGGTTTTGCATGCAGAAGTGACACTGTCTTGTTAGCAACCTTGGTAGCAAACTGAAATTTCCATTTCACAAAATGATTGGTGAATGGGGCTCTTTGCTTCTACACTAATGCGGTTGACTTTCTGAACCTAATATAAACTTTATATTTATCCCTATTACACTGCATCTTGTTTCGTATCCATTTGTTTTGTTTTTATCTTGCCCCAGTAATTACTTCATTCTGTAAACACTTACCGAGTGCTCACAATGTATCTGACTGTGGCAGGCACAGGTGATTCAGAGATGAAAGATCCAGTCTGTGAACTCAGGCCTCACTTATCTACCTGCGTATTACCCGTCACTTCCTGCTTTCAAGACTCTGAAATTTGCTAAAAGCAGATCTTCATCTAGGTTGTTGATAAACATGTGGGGAAGGATGGGACTGAGGCAGAGAGCCCTGTAGTCCGAAGCTCAAATTCTTTTAATAGCCGACAAGACCACTCACCTCCCTGCCTGTGCTTTGTTCTACCAGCTATGAATTCTCATAATTGTCCTGTAGTCAGGTCTTTATATCTGCATTGTAGTGCTTGATACACTGTCAGGACAGACTTTAAAATTATTCTCAGTGTGATGAAACAATTCTGACATTCATGTTATGAGGTAAGTGCTTATAAATAGATTACATGTGAGATTGAACTTGGGCAGACTATAATATAGCATTAATGATGAAACACACAATCATCTTCGGGAAGAATAATGGAAGCTTATTTGCTGCCTGTGAAATTGTAATTACTCTGACTGGGAATCCATCGTTCAGTAAGTTTACTGAGCGTGACACCTTGGCTTAGCTGTTGGAAAGACAAAAAGGGCATTCAGTTTATAAAATCAGCCAAGGGTAAAATGCTTGTCAAAATGTATTGTCCAGTATTTTGATGAATAGTTTTTGTGGCTTCATTAATTCAAAGTTATTCTCCGCTATGTTTATCTGCCCTTTCTTGTCCTATGATGGTGATGACTTGAGGTGTGTTGTGTCTCTGCCTTAGGGGTAAACTTTATTTCCTTGTTTCACTCTTAGTGCAACTACGTGGTCCCTGCCACGCTGGTCATTATCATCTTCATCTGCTTCCAGCAGAAGTCCTACGTGTCCTCTACCAACCTGCCTGTGCTAGCCCTTCTACTTCTGCTGTACGGGTAAGGCACCTCTGGAGGGGTGGAAGGCATATGGTGCCCAGAGTCCGAGCGAAGGCAGGGGACACCCAGTGGACATTTGTCTTCGTGCCTCACCAGGTGGTCGATCACACCGCTCATGTACCCAGCCTCTTTCGTGTTCAAGATCCCCAGCACAGCCTACGTGGTTCTCACCAGCGTGAACCTCTTCATCGGGATCAACGGCAGTGTGGCCACTTTTGTGCTGGAGCTCTTTACCAACAACGTGAGTCCTGCAGAAAGAGCACCTCCAGTGGGGACGAGCCTCTCTGCGAGCCAGAGGACCGCGCTGAATCATGATCTTACGCCACTTGTCTGTGGTGCTGATACCACGGACCAATCTGTCCTCCTTCAGATTCTCTCCTCTCTGGGTTTGCATAGCACCTCTTTCTCCTCCTTTTCCGTATATTTCCCTGATGGATCAAACCCTTTGGTTTCCTTTGACAGTTTCTTTTGTACCCCTTTCTGTTTCAGTGCTGCTCTTCCCAATATTGGTGCTCTGCCCCCTTGGCTTTCCACTTTAGATGCTATCTCCATGTGATGCCATTCGTTCCCGAGGCTTTTACTGACTCCCCTCTCTGTGTCTTTGCCTTCGACCCTGACTGTTCCCTTGAACCTCTAGTCTCACGTTTTCACTTGCCTAGCGGGTGGCTCCATTTAGGTTATTTCCAGATACGCCAGACTTGACCTTTCTTTATCATCTTCTCCCTCAGAACTTAGTATTTCTCTTGCCATTCCTGTCACACTGGATGGCATTACCATCTACCCAGTCACCCGAGCTGGCAGGAGTATGGTCCTTATATATGGTTTGCTTTTGCTTATTTCCCCCATTCAATTATTTACCTTGTCAGTTCTTCCAAGTACAGATCTCTTTAACGTCTCTGCCCATTCCTGTTGGTGTTGTCTTTGTCCAGACACCGTAACTTAGCATGCAAGGCCTTCAGAGCTGTGTAGCCCTTCCTGGCCAGATCCCACCATCTCCTTTGCCAAGGCTCTGTAACTTCACCTGAGTTGCTTGTTCCTTAAACCCTCCATACTCCCCTAGGTCTGACTTCCTTTATCTCACTAACCCCTAAAGACCACGCTTAACTGTGAAGCTTTCCTTTCCTGCCCTATGGGAGGTGCTCTCTCTGTCCCCGGTGCTCCCAAAGCCCTCATGCCATGCCTCCAAGTACAACACCTTTCCGATGATGTACTCATTTCCTCAGAGTATCTGAGACTGTTTATTAACCTTTGCCTCCCCTGCGCCCTAGCACAAAGCGTCCAGCCCGTAGCAACTTAATCGTTGGATATTTGGCCACAGGCTTGATGTATACAAGAAGAATTTTTAAAATGCCAACAAAATCCTGAAGCTGAAATATTGACCCAGACATGAGCAATTTGCTTTTGAAATGCTAAGCCAATATTTTATTACGGATTTGCTTCTGATTAAACATAACCGTGTTTCTAAACTTTGCTCATATTTCTCCATATTCATAACATTACTCCAAATCTTCTAAAGAGGAAATTTTACTATGTTATAGGTCATCAACTATGGCTGCTGTTCTTTATAGGTGTCTGAATTCAAAGGTTCAGCTTGACCCCAGGGAATCAAATTTTTCTTCTCTTCCATATTTCAGACCTTGATATGTTTTTGGCCTAAGCCATAAATGACATTCACTTTCTGTCTTATTATATATTTTTTTTAGAAGCTGAATAACATCAATGATATCCTGAAATCTGTATTCTTGATCTTCCCACATTTTTGCCTGGGACGGGGGCTCATTGACATGGTGAAAAACCAAGCAATGGCTGATGCCTTGGAAAGGTTTGGTGAGTGATAGCAGTGGCTTGAGGGTGCTTTCATGGAGATGGCAGTTTTCATGAGCCTCAGTACTCTGGACTTTGGTTTGGAAAAAAGCTGGTGACTGGGCATAGGACTTCCCACCATTGAGAAAAGGTTCATGACAATGAACCTGGGTGTGGCATGGATCTTTTGATACAACATTCATCTGTGCCTTGGATAGCATTGAGAAAAGTAAGAGGAAAGGAAAAAATACTGGCTTTATCCTGAATCCGGTGCATAATGCCACTGGTTGCATTCATTAGTCATTGGAAAAGTCAAAGCATAGTTTGAGAATTGGAAACAGGCCAGAGAATCAGAAGGAAGGGTACAAACTTTGGCTCTGACTACGAGGAAAATCATGGGCCTGCAGATGTGGCCATCTATTACCTTTTACATAGTCTATAAAAAGGTAATTTACTGCAGCTCTTTCTGTCTTTAGAGTCTTTAAAAATATTTCTCCTGTGGCCACATTACTATTTTTTATCCACTGGCTCATATAGCTAGATGGGCCGTGTTATTTAATGGACATAGAGGAGGGATTTTTTTTTTTCCATCTAGCAGGTACAAAGGAGATGTATAAGGAATGTGAGGAATACTCCCATAAAGCTGGGTGATTTCGTTGGTTCACTAGGTTATATTATATGCTACTGAAAGGGGAATCTTTTTAAAGTGCTCTCTAATCTTCCTTTGGTGAAACTTATGGTTTGCTAAAATACCCTAGAAGTTACCCTGGATTTTTGGCATGTCTCATTTTAAAAAGGATACATAAGATATGAAATTATAGATCTAAAACATGTTGGTTCTGAAATTCTGACTGATAGTGGGTCACAGTGTGTTTTTCTAAAACCCTACCCTAAATCAGACTTGGACAGGAGTCACTCCCTTAATTTTTCCTTGTTATGGGCAATAACCACTGGTGTTTCTAGGAACATAGGTGAATTTGAGCCTGAATTTGAGGAAGGGCCATGGTCTTTGGTGCCTCCATTCTAACTGCATCTCTGCACTGTGTCTGCCAGGGGAGAACCGTTTCGTTTCGCCACTGTCTTGGGACTTAGTGGGACGAAACCTCTTCGCCATGGCCGTGGAAGGGGTGGTGTTCTTCCTTATCACTGTTCTCATCCAGTACAGATTCTTCATCAGGCCCAGGTGAGCTTTTTCTCAGAACTCATGGAGCATCTGGTTGAGGGTCACAGAGGAACACAGGGAAACACTGGTCAACGGTGGTTGCGTTGCATTGAATTCAAGACACTCCAGCTGATTTTCCTAACGTGGGCATCCTCTAGCCCGCAACGCTGCTGATCCTAAAAACTGTGTAGAGTAGATTTAAAGGACTTTCTTAGAAGTTGGATCTTTGTCTTGAGTAATACTTGGAAATACTGAATTTTCTTAAAATGTTTTTCCCAAGACCCGTAAATGCAAAGCTTCCTCCTCTGAATGATGAGGATGAAGATGTGAAGCGGGAAAGACAGAGAATTCTTGATGGTGGAGGACAGAATGACATCTTGGAAATCAAGGAGCTGACGAAGGTGAGACAATGAGCACAGGCTGTAACAACTGGTCTTCAGTTTTTTTCATCTTTGTATGTTGGACGTGAGCATTTTTGCTGATTTGATTAATGAAAAGAGCATACTTCCCTAAATATGTGCCTCTAGACCAAACTTCTATCAATTTAATTTTTATTTAAAATACACCGAGGGGACTTCTTAATTAAAGAAGTCCTACTGAGAATACTCTCCTAATGTGAAGTCTGGTTCTCAAGTATATTTGTTTTTCCACACTTACAATTATGTGTTTGTTAAAACATACTAAAATTGTATATCCAGGCAAAGCTGAGGTAGGAAGAATAAATGGTTGATTTTTGAGTATCATGGTCTTAAAATCTCTCCCTGTTGCTCAGGAGGAGGGTTTGTTTTAAGTCCACTCTAGCTGCCAGAATCCCAACAGTTCACTTTTTTATAATATGTACAATATTTGCAATGTTTTGATTCTATATTTTGACCCTGTAGAATTTTTTTTTTTTAATGTAGTTCCATGCCCCGCGCAGGGCTTGAACTCACAACCCTGAGATCGAGACCTGAGCTGAAATCGAGAGTTGGACACTTATCCGACTATGCCACCCCAAAAAGCCCTAGAATTTAATTTTTATAAAATATCTACAGTATCAAGTAAATGAAAATTTATGTAGATATTAATGACCAATAGGTCTCTTAGAAAGGTCTATTTATATATTTATGTAATATTTAACAAATTTTCTTATATAAGACCCTATCATACATAGTTTTTGCACTCATTAATATATGGCTTGTTTGTGTCAATAAATATTAATTTCTCCATAAAAAAGGTTGATATTAGATTAAAAATAAAAAGAAATTCACTTTTATTTTAAGCTTTCGAGTCATTGAGAAGCTGGTTGACACAGAGACAGACCACGGCTCTATCAGATATGTGACTTAGTTTTATTGATGAGCCTTACTTCATGGGCTGTTTGGGTTATAATTCCCTCTTCCACGGTCACTTGGGATAGTTGTGATTCACTATGGCTCTTGAATTTTTGCATTTTGTTGGTTGCAGATATATAGAAGAAAGAGGAAGCCTGCTGTTGACAGGATTTGCGTGGGCATTCCTCCTGGCGAGGTAAAGGCACAGTCTACACTGTACTTGTCCCTCTTAATTCAGATTATCTACCCAATCAAATGACAACATCTATAAAGGTTGAAAGTAGTTTTTAAAGCCTTCTCTATTTAAGCCTATGTGGAGCAATCAGTCATTGAGAAGATGGGGACCCCATATGTCAAAAAGCAACAATTTTGGATAATCTCAGGCAATTTAAAAAAAGAATGTACATCCAAAATGTGTCTTTGTGATCCGTCTAAAATAATGATGAAATTCAAACAGATTTTTTTAAGTAGGTTTTTTTCTCTTCTTGTTCAAATTTGTGTTCTTTTATGCCCTTTAGCCAAATTAGATGGTGAAATGTGACTGGTTGGCTTTCGTTACTGTTTTTTACACATTAACTTTGGCTTCAACCTGACAACTCCAATAATATTTACAAATATGCTCAGTATGTCTCATTATAAAATGTTTAAATATCTATAGAAGTTCTTAAAACCCTCCAAAATTTAACTCTTCATTGATACTTAAGAATGTTTTAGAATCACCTTATCTAAAAACTAAGCTGAGGTGACTATTTTATAAGGGTCATTTATATTCAGATTTGCAGTAGTTTGCTTAAACAGCTTACCCAATCTTTTTCAGTGCTTTGGGCTTCTGGGAGTTAATGGGGCTGGGAAATCATCAACTTTCAAGATGTTAACTGGAGATACCACTGTTACCAGAGGAGATGCTTTCCTTAACAAAAATAGGTGAGAAAAGACGGGTATTTTGCCACAAAGACTTTTTTTTTAACTTTATTTAAATGAATATATTTTTAATTTTATGATTATAACAGTACTATATAAAATGTTTATAAAAATATTGAAATATATAAAGTGTAAAAACAAAAATAAAAATCACCCATAATCCCACTACCTAGAGATTACTACTATTTACATTTTTTCTCCCAGTCTCCCTCTCTCTTTTTTAACAGCCTTATTCGGGTATAGTTTTACATAGCATACAGTTTACTTTGTCTTAGGAGTACAGTGGTTTCTGTGATTTGTAGTTGATTTACAAGGCTGTGCACTCATCACCACAATCCAGTTTTAGAACATTCCCACCACCCCAGACTCTCTATTTTACACATATAAATGTATTATAAAATTGAGATCATACTGTATCTAGATTTTTGAAATTAGTTCATTGCTAATGAGTCTAGTATGGCTATTTCTCAATGGGTTGCATATTCTAAGATGTAGACTTCGCATGGCTGCCTACAGTCCCCCTGTGTACACTTACCTGCAGTTTATTTAATCCATTCCTTATTGCTAGACATTCATTAGTTTCTGTTTTTGACTATGTAAACATGTCCTTGTATTTGTCTTTATTTCCTCAGGGAAAATTTCTACAAGGTAAAAGGGTGTGTACTTGCCAAATTGCCCTCCCTAAAGGGTGTATCAATTATGGAGGCCACATGAGGCCATTATCTGAGAATGCACGGTCACTAGGGGGTATACCTCCACTTTAGAGACCTATTAGGCAATGTTACCCTTGAGTACTCTAAAAATGAAATGTGGGGCTTCTGTGGGCTTTTTATATGGAGAGGTGTTGTAAGACAGTAGCTTTTGAACTTTTCTGACCATGACCCATAGTAGCAAATAAATTTACCTCTCAACCTTGGAAATACACAAAATCACATAAACAGGCATATCTTTAAAAAAAAATCTGATCATGACCCACTAAATTAATTTTGTAACTCACTAATGAGTGATGACTCACAACTTAGAAATAATAGGGGGTTACTAGCCAATAAAATTGAAAAGAGTGATGGGTCCCCTCTTTTGTCTCTTACCAGTATTTTCAGTAGCGGGTAGAGAAAGTTCAAGAAAACAGAAATTCTGGAATAGCGGGCCTAAGATTGTGCGTCTGCTTCCCCAGGCTTGTTCCTGCCACCAGGCTCCTGGGATATAAAGCAATGGGAGCAATAACTGGCTCAAACTAAGGTTTATCCCAGAGACCAGTTGTAAGAGCTGCCTGGGGCAGTGTTGCTGTGAGGGCCAGCACAGTGTCTGTGGGGATCTCAGTCATAACTCTGGAAAAGGCTGGACCTGGGAGTATGAAACAGATAGGCAGAGGGGAATGAAACTGCTAAAAGGCCAAGCAAAGGTCAAACGCTGTCCAGAGGTGGCTGATGTGCAGCCATCGGACTCGATGGGACACTGAGCATCTCCCACATCAAGGGTTCTTAACCTGAGATTGGCTTCATAGAGCCCAAAATCTGCTTCCACCGATATAATTAAAGCTGTGTCTGTAGATATATTTTTTGGTCACCAGATTTTCAGAGAGCCTGTGATCAAAAACAAAAACAAAACAAAACAAAACAAAAATCCCCAAAATAAAGCCCTTAAAAACCAGGAGGGTGCCTAGGTTGGGTAAATAGTGGGACCAGAGGTTCTGGACCATGTTGTGGCTGATGTATGGGCAGCAAACAGCAGAGAGAGGGAGGTCACACCCAGTTTTGCTGGGTCACCTCTGGGTCTGAATGGCCATTAGGGAGACTTTGGAGTAACAGAGTACTTAGTACATATGACTGGATCACAGGGTCAAGTCTGGAATGGAGACTTAGTGTTAATGTCCCAGGATTGTGTGAGTGAGATTGTCAGTAGAGTTAGTGCTGCAATTGGGATGGACTTAGGAGTCTTGAAATGGGACTGAGCCTGCTGACTAAGGGGTTGGAAGAGCCAGGTGCAAGCAGAAGGCAGGACAGAGGCGGGAACCCTGACCGCCAGAAGGGGCTGGCCTCCGGGGGCAGAAAGATGGTTCCTTCAAGCTACAGCAAGTGTGCTCACTAGTTATTTTTGTCACGTGCAAGCACACTTTATAGGAACATAAGACAAGACTATCCGATCAGAGTCTCTCTAAATTCTTACAACCTGACCAGTTTTTCCTTTGCAGTATCTTGTCAGACATCCACGAAGTCCATCAGAACATGGGCTATTGCCCTCAGTTCGATGCCATCACAGAGCTGCTGACCGGAAGAGAGCACGTGGAGTTCTTTGCCCTCTTGAGAGGAGTCCCAGAAAAAGAAGTTGGCAAGGTACGGTGGGCACCAGAAGCCAGCCTGCCCCCTTCGGCAGGCCAACAGTATACTTTATGGCTTTGACTTTCACAAATGACCATTGGCTTCAGGCTCTTTTTACATATGGATGCAGCAATATGAAATGCTGGCTGTTTGCACCTACTTTGCAGAGTGGGAGTCCGTGTTGGTGGTGGTTGGGGGGGCAAGTGTGAGTGGACAGACACATACTGGAGAGCAGAGAGGAAGTGCTGTGCCCACCCCCACGAGTCCTTTCCCCCTGCTTTTTGGTTCCTTGGCACTTGCTATTATAGAATCTACTCAGTGAAAAGAATTTTCCTAGTCCTACTCTTTAAAGAATCATATACAAGTGTAAGAAAGCATGATAAACCAGACAAAAGTCAAGGTGCTTTTTATTACTCTAGGTTGGTGAATGGGCAATTCGGAAACTGGGCCTCGTAAAGTATGGAGAAAAATATGCTGGTAACTATAGCGGAGGCAACAAGCGCAAGCTCTCAACGGCCATGGCTCTGATTGGCGGGCCCCCTGTAGTGTTTCTGGTGAGTAGGACCGTGAATGGAGAACTCCTGTTTGGGCCTGAATGGAAACCATCACTTTTCTGAAGTCCTGTATGCCCAGGGATATTACTGGACTGGCATGGTTAACGGCAAACCAACCTTCCTCCGACCAGGAACAGCAGAACAGCCTTAGAAAACCATAGGGAAGTTCCTTTGTTCTTCTTGATACACGTTGGGGTGGCTTTGCAATGTCCTCCAAAGGAGACTCCAAAGGAGAGACACTCCAGGGGTTGGTTTGTCTGATGTTGGAGAACCCTGGCTGAGTCCTAGATATGTGATTTGACCTTTCTCTGGAACATTCTTTCTGACCATCTATGTGTTCATCTCCTGAAGATGGAGATTGTGGACACAGCTTTAAGATCCCCAGGGTTGCACCTGGGTCATAGTTCCTTACATACAGATAGATGGAAAACAGAAGAATAAACTGGACAGGAGCCCCTTGACCCTTTTTCTTCTGCTTTGAAATTATTACAGGAAGAAGCCTTGGGTTAAGGCTTTAATGTTATCTGACCTTTTGGATTTGCAATTTGTTTCTCTAAGACGAGCAAGTACAATATAACAGGCTACGCTGTAATGAGCTAGAATAAAAAAAGAAGAAAAGTAATTTTACCCAAACCTTATATGGACTTTAATAGAGATTTCACACAAAAAGCATTTTTAGTGTATACTTGTCAGTCATGAAAAGATGATTGGAACTAAATAGCTTTTTCCTTTCCCTTTCTATTCATTTGGAGAAATTTAATTTTATAAAAAATGTGAGTTTCCTACTTCAGTGACACACTGGTAAGAGTGAACTGGTTACAAACAAGTATTCAGTTGAGGTCTGGTTCTTTGGTCTGTCAAGAAATAACCAGAATGGTAAGTTGAAATTTAGGCTATTTCAAAGATGCTTCTGCATTTAAAAACAAATCTAAATTTGATGTGTTTTCAACAAATAATAGGACTTATTTTATTCTAATTACAGGATGAACCTACCACAGGCATGGACCCCAAAGCCCGGCGATTCTTGTGGAATTGTGCCCTAAGTATTGTCAAGGAAGGCAGATCAGTAGTGCTTACATCTCACAGGTCAGTAGTGGAGACTTGGCTTGGCATCTGTGTTGTGTATATTTAAGATTTTCCAAGTAGTAATGTGATCATTGTATAAAAATTAAAAAATATAGAAAGGCAAAGATAAAAAGTGATAATCAACCTGAAATGCTAGCAGACAACCATTGCTGTCATTGGGCTGTATATCTTTGCAGTTTTTCTGTGCAAATCTATTTTTACAAGCAAAAATGCAAGTTTTGTACATATACTGTTCTTTTTCACTTAGTATTTTTTATAATCATTTTTATTATGTTAGTCACCATACAGTATATCCTTAGTTATTGATGTAATGAATCATGGAACATTACATCACTTAATATTTTGTGAACATTATTTCAAGTCAGTACATTTCGATGTGTCATCATTTCTTATAGCTCTGAGTACACAGTATTCCAATAGGAAATACCCTAATTTATTTAACTGTTCCTCTTTTTTGTAGATATCTGGACTGTTTCCAACTTTTTTTTTTTTTTTACAAGTGTAAACAGCACGGCAGTAACAGCGTTATCCCTACAACTTCGTGTTTTTTTAATAGGAGGCAATTATGCCCTAGGAAGCTGGGAACCTATTTCCTTGAAATTCCAGATGTCATATGATGTTCGGATGGTTCGAGGAACATCTTTCTAAAACAAAAATCTCTGTTTTCCCACAGTATGGAAGAATGTGAAGCTCTTTGCACTAGGATGGCAATTATGGTCAATGGGAGGTTCAGGTGTCTTGGCAGTGTCCAACATCTGAAAAATAGGTAACCAAGATAATTTCTTTGGGATAACATCTACTGAGAACACTTGTGTTTATTCTTTTTGTGAGCATATAAATGGTGGCTCCAAATTACAGGCAAACAAACTGAACAAAATGGTATAGTGGAAAAAATGAGGGCTTTGAAGTCGAACAGAGCTTCATTTGAATTCTCTCTTTACCTTTTCCTGGTGTGTGCCCTTGGACAAATAACTTAACTTTTCTGAGAGTCTGTATCCTGGAGTATCTGCACTCTGGCTTTGCTAAACAAATGGAATGGGGAATTTGACACACGTCAGTGTGGTTAGAGCGTATAGGCTTTGGAGTCAAACACAAATGAGTCTACATTGTGGCCCTGCCACTTAAGAGCTCTGTATCTTGGGCAAGTGGCTAACTCCCTGGGCTTCAGTTTCTCTGTAACATCTGTCAGACTTCATGTGGCCAGGGGAGGATTCAGTGGAATCATGCGTCTGAGGCACACAGCATGGCCCGTCACCTAGAACAGATGCTCAGTAAATGGTAACCGGTTCCTTCCCTCAGACCCTCATGTCTGGGTCTGTTGGGGAGCTTCCTTTTTCACAGCACCAGTGGGGTAGGGCTACATATTATTTTGAAAAGTTTCCTGGGGATCTTTCATTGGTTTTTTGTTTTTTCTGCTTTCAGATTTGGGGATGGTTATACAATCGTGGTACGAATAGCAGGGTCCAACCCTGACCTGAAGCCTGTGCAGGAGTTCTTTGGACTTGCCTTTCCAGGCAGTGTCCTCAAGGAGAAGCACCGGAACATGCTACAGTACCAGCTTCCATCCTCACTGTCCTCTCTGGCCAGGATATTCAGCATCCTTTCCCAGAGCAAGAAGAGACTCCACATAGAAGACTACTCTGTTTCTCAGACAACACTTGACCAAGTAAGCATTGAATGTCAAAACCAGATTGACTTTTCAGGGTGAAGATTCCTGATCCCTCTCCCCCACTCCCATTATGGGTCGCATTATGAGCCGCCAAACTGTTGAGGCTAGAGCACTTTTGACTGACTGAGCTTGAATTTCTGATTTACCACAAGCTATGCTTTTTACTAAACCACTGTGGACATGTAAAGGGAAATGAGTCTATCTACTTTAGAGGGTTATTGTGAGAATAGGGTATAATAATAAGCACAGTAACTATCATTTTCTGAGTACCTACCACATGCCAGACATTTCCCCAGGTGTCTTGTCCCATTTAAATTGGATAACATCAGGTACCAACCGGATTCTGGCACTTGGTAGTTATTCAGTAAATGTTAGTTTTGTCTCTCTTCCCTTTTAATCAGGCCTGTATGAATCAAACTAGATGACTGAGCAGTTGGTAATTTGAGGGGCAGTAGAGAAGCTCAGTTTTTAAATGGCAGATGCTTTTCCAAGTATCCCCTCTCCCTCACACAACAGTTTCTTGATCTACTTAGGCAAGCTCGTATTCTCCTCCTTGACTTAATCTCCACATGGTGAAAAATGCAACCAGAATAAAGAAAGAGCAAGTAGAGAGGTATTAATAAAGGTCCATCTTTCTTCTGACAGGTATTTGTAAACTTCGCCAAGGACCAAAGTGATGATGACCACTTAAAGGACTTGTCATTACACAAAAACCAGACAGTAGTCGATGTTGCAGTTCTCACATCTTTTCTCCAGGATGAGAAAGTGAAAGAAAGTTATGTATGAAGAAGACTGTTCATACAGGTGACTAAAAGAAAGGAGAACGAGCCCTTCCTTTGCACCATGTGAAGTGTTCCAAAAGCAAGAGCTGGACGTTTTTGTGGGAAGAAGTAAACTGGATACTGTACTGCTACTATTCAATGCAATGCAATTCAATGCAATGAAAACAAAATTCCATTACAGGGGCAGTGCCTTTGTAGCCTATGTCTCGTATGGCTCTCAAGTGAAAAAGACTTGAATTTAGTTTATTACCTTAGACCTATGTGAAACTCTAGTATGAAACCCAGTGGACAAATGGGTTTGAAATCACGCTTTTTTTTTGTTGTTGTTCCTTTGTATTCTCACTGGGGTTGCAACAATAATTAATCAAGTAATCATGGCCAGTGATTATTTATCAAAATCAAAAAGCTTGTACATCTTCATTCATTAAGCCGTGCCATGCCAGGAGACTGGTTTCCCGGCGACACATCCATTGCTGGCAATGAGTGTGCTAGAATTACTAGTGCCAAGTCGCTCAGAAAGCCTGAAGGACCGTGGTGTGTCATGCACACTTTTGCAATAGCTGTTCTGCTTCAGAGTCCGTCAGCATCGTTATCAGTTGACAAAATGGTGCCCTGGACGGGGAAAGCCCTGCATTGTTTCCCTCTTTGATGAGCTGCTCTGGTGGGGCCCTAATGTGAAAGTGTGGGTGGCTCAAGACAGGTGGACTTGGTTCCATTTTTAGGTTGTCCCTTGCTTGGAGCCATGGGTCTCCAGGGCCATTTTTTTCTGGGACTCTTTAAATATACTTGGATCCTGGTAAGCACAAAGAGCCGCCAAACTGTTGAGGCTGCCAGCTGCTGAGGCCAGGTCATGGGATTCAAGAGAGGGCTTAATCAAACCTAGGGAGGCCTGTGTCCTGGTTGTCTGCTAACACGGTACATTGCATCTCAAGATCTTCCTGTTTGACATGAGTGTAGTGTTATTTCTGGCTTTTTAAAAGTAATCTAGAATATTGAAAGGATGGAGTTGTATTTTGACAAAAATCTTTGTACTTTTAATGTTGTTTGAAATCTTAAGTTCTGTCAGTGACTTGTGAATCCTTGGAATGGCCTCTTTGTAGAAGCCCATGGTGTGGAGGAGTAAGGCCGCACTGCTTCACCAGCTTTATTTCTCACGGAAGCTTGCAGATGGATCCTCTGACTAGTGCCTGGTGACCGGAAAACAATGTGGTGGTCGAGATCTCATAACAACATTTTATTTGAGTTTAAGATCACTTAAAATACTCTTAATCTCAGTTGGTTAATCAAGTATTTTTTGAGTGTATATTTTAGCTGAATTGAATATGTATGGATGTGGGTGGGGAGAAATTAAGTCTCAGTAGATATCCTGTGCCATGTTATTCAGCTAACAGGTTTACAAATATAGGTTGTTTTGTTGTTGTGGTTGTGGGATCCCAGTGAAAGAATGCTGGGAAGCCTTTTTTTTTTTTTTTTTTTTTTTTTTTTTTAAATAGCAACAGTGCAAAAGCCAAAAAAGTTTGTCATAAGGGTCACAATATTAAACGATGAATACTTTCACAAAAAAGATCACTAACTTCAAAACTTTTTGAATAACACAACTTGTGCTTATGGTATATTTGGTACTGTCAAATACTTGGCTTTGAAGATCTTAGCCCATTCTGACAATCTCAAATTTTTCATATCTTCAGTCCTGAAATTCTCATGAAAAAAATAAAAAGAGCCAATGCCCCCACATGAAATATATTTGACTCTTCTAACCCAGTCTTATTTTTTTAGTCAATAAACACTTACAAAAATATTATTTCACTAATGCTTAATGTGATCTGTCTTGAGATAACAAAAATACGAGGGAAGTACTATTAGCTGAAATTCAAGCCATCTCTCAATGTCATTACTAATATCTTTTTCTAGAATTTAAATAGTAACTCTAAAGGTGTAAGATTTCAGATCTATTTCAAATCTATATTTTTAAAAATTTACAGAATGTTATCACATAACTTGTTTGGAAAAAGAAAATGACTTAGAAATTAATGCCAATATTTTCTAAAATAATAAACGAGTAATGAAGGCCCATTTCCAGTAACTGTTGGCATGATGAGGTCATTAGATTTTGTGGTATCTTTAATGATATAAAATTCACAGAGTAATTTAGTTTCTGCTTATTTAATATTTTTCAAAATCCAACTTTTGTTAGTTTTCCCATTTCACTTAGAATCATGTTCTAATTCTCTATTTTATTAAATCAGTGAGCAGCTCCTGGCTTTAATTACTCTGACTTCAAGGCCATATTTAAAAAGATCAAAAGACACTGTGAACTGTTTTGAAAAAGAAAAAAATTTCAATATAGATTTACAAGGATCTCTTCTGAAGCTAGAAACAATCTATAGCTACACACTGACTTCATTGTTACTTTTTAGACTATCCAGATAGTAATCTTTTACATTTTTCTGTGTAAACCTAATTATAGTAGAAATTTTTACCTACTCTCAAGTGAAATTTCTGTATATTCCCTGTGGAAATGTAAGTATGTGAGTTTCAAATATTTTCAAAAAAAAAAAGTGTTCAAAGGTTGCTGCTTTTGCTTCTGTTGAACACCTTGGAAACTTAATTAACAACTGTGAATATGAAAAATACAAAAGAAAACAATCACAAAGCCCTTTATACATAAACATCCAGCACAGCTCATTGTTAAAAAAACAGCCAAACCTCAAACTACTGTATTTTAATATCTGTACTGAAAGCGTGTGCATTGTGGCAATTAAATGTTGCACATCTTTCATCCACTGTAATCATTGACTAAAGGGATTTGTCTGTTTTCTTCTCGTGGTTGTATATATCAGGTAAATTTTTTTTCCCAAAGAGCCATGTGTCATATATAATACAGAACCACTTTGATACTGAGAAATTAATTTGTACCCTTGTTACTATTTACTAGTAATAATAGAGTACTATAGTAATATAGCTCTAATTCTCTTCAAAATTGTTGCATCCCTTTTGTAGAATGTTTCTATTTCCATAAGGGTTAAGTATTCTCTCTTCTTATACCCTAAGATGAAGCTATGTTTTTGTGCTTTTTCTTTATCATTGGCTCTTCATTCCAAGCACTTTATGCTGTCTCTAATGGGATCTATTTTTGCACTGGAATATCTGAGAATTGCAAAACTAGACAAAAGTTTCACAATAGATTTCTAAGTTAAATCATTTTCATTAAAAGGAAAAAAAAGAAAAAAAATTTTGTATGTCAATAACTTTATATGAAGTATTAAAAAAGGCATATTTCTATGTTGTAATGGGTCACAAAATAAAGCTGTGACAGTTCTGCCATTCTATGCAAATTTATTTCTGTGCATTCATAGCACCACCTACTGTTAAAGCTTGTAAAGCCATTAGGAAAGTAAGAAGCATCCACTTGTAGTGGGAAGCCCTTTGACTCAAGAGTAGAAATTTTAGAGAAGGCTAAGTGTCCTGTTACAAAAAAGAACTGAGGGCAATACTTGGAGATAAAGGGTGTTTACACTTTCATAATTCAGTTAAGACAGTAAATAATATTAAGTTAAAGAGGTTTTTAGGTAAAATGTATTCAGCTTATGATTTTGAAGCTGTAGAGATCTCTGAAAATACTCTAGCTAAGTCTGTTGATAAAAACCTCAGTTTTATTTGGTATTGAAGCTACAAAGGCCGCCTTCAGATGTCTTTTGTTTGTTCAACTGAAAATACAAGGACAGAGTGTGGCAAGTGTATCGGCAAGGTGTGCTGGGCGTGGTGGCCTCGGTGAGCATGCAGGAAAAATGGAAGAAGTAGAGGAACATCGGAGGTGCCTTCCCTTTCTCCTGTAAAAAGTGCCGTGCAGTCCAAAGCCAGGGTTATGTGGGGCTGTGCTGAGACGTGTGGACGTGAGTTTCATAGCTCACTAGCAAAGTCTCGTCTCGGGAAGGCTGTCTGCTTATCTCGAAGAACCTCCATCAAACAGCCCCTCGTACGCAGCACAGCAGAGTCGCGGCTCCTGTGTGGGGCCTCCTCTAACGGCCCTGACAACAGGTACGAGTGGTCTTCTGCTAAGGCGCGCATCCCACTGTGTGAGGAGGAAGGATCTCCGTTTGTGAGTGAGCCTCCTTGACCACTAGGGGTCAGCATCGCAGCTGTGTTTTTCCCTCTTAAAGTTCACATTACAGCGACTTCAATGAAATGATGGAAAACTGTTTCTTTGTGAAAATGACAATCGAGAGAAGAAAGCTACTGAAAGATGAAAAGGCAAGTAATTTAGATAATCATGTAAGTCACCCATGAGTCTGGAGGAAAACCTTCTTCTATCTAGATAAGAGCCTATATAAACATTTGTAGGCTCAAAAAAACCTTGGAACCTTTGAAATGTTAATGCATATATGAAATATGAAAAAGTAGAAGGGAAAATTAGCTACCTTTTTCAAGTGTTCTACTGTGGGGTCAGGCATTTCATTTAATCCCCAATTAACTATCTCCCCTGAGAGGTTAGCAGTACCATTTGAGGTGGGAGTAAACTGTGGCCCAGCGGATGAAGAACTTGTTAAAAGTTAAGCTGCTACTAGAGTGGCAGAGGGTTCTTTCGGGTGCAGTTGAGTATCAGTTACAAATGCCCTTGTACAATCTGTCTGGCATCCTCGTACGATAATTTAAATATTTATTGAACTCTGTTGTGTGCCATATACTTTTCTAGGTTCTGGGGATGCAGTGTTGAAGACCGAAGTCCTGCTCTAATGAACTTAAATTTCAGTGGCGAAATCATACTCGCATTCACAATGGATGTGCAGACAAACACATAATAAACTGAGACCGCAGTAAGTGCTAAGAAGAAAATGAACCGTGGTAATGAGATAATGATGGAGACGAGTCAGAGTCGGCCATCTGAGGAGTGACATTTGAGCTCAGATCTGATCAAATAAGCAGGAGCCAATATTTGAAGGTGGGCAGAGAGAACGTTCCTGGAAGAAAGAACATCTGGTGCAAAAGCCCCAAGTGGGAAACAGCTTGGTAGGTTGGGGAAGGAGGGAGAGAATTCCAGTGTCTCTGGAGTGGTGTAAGGGGCAGAAACCAGAACCTGTAGGGCTTCGCAGGCCATGGTAAGGTATCTGGATTTCATTGTTAGTGCCATGAGGAGCCACTGGAGAGTTTTAAACAAGGTAGTGGTTTGATGATGTAATCACTGTTTCAGAAAGAATGCCGGCTGTATGGGGAGAAGGGACAGTAGAGAGAGTAAGAGATGTTGGTGGATTGGGCAAGGGTGTAGCAACAGACATAGAGAGGAATAATAATGTTCAGGATCTATTTTAGAGACAGAGCCAACAGGAACTGCCGACAAGCTCCATGTAGGGGTTGAGGGAAAGAGCTATCAAGGTGACTTCTAGTTAGTGACCCAAACTACATCAATGGTTGTGTTAAAAGGCCATTGATACTTCAGTCTGGTGCTCAGCAACAATGATGCGAAAGAAGATAAAAACGTGTGAGTCATCAGTACATAGATGGTATTTAAGCCTTCGGGCTAAATGGGCTAACCTAGAGAGAATGAAGATAGAGAACATTCCTGAGCCCTGAGATCCTACCCACATTTAGAGGAGAAGCCAGCAAAGGGAAGAGAGGGACTGGCCAGTGGAGGAGGAAAATTTGAGTATGATGCCATATATTGGAGCTCAGAATCAGGGGTTTTAGGAAGGCAGACGTGGTCAGTTGTGTCCAGCACTGCTGAGAAGATAAGCAAGGTAAAGGCAGAGAAAACGATTGAATTTGGTAAGACAGAGGTCCTTGGTGACCTTGAAAAGAGTCATTTCAGTAGACTGACAAGTATCAGGTTGAGGGAGGAGTAAGAGGTAAAGATGGGGAATATACGTAACTCTCCCGAGAGCTCTGCTTTCCGGTGGAGCAGAAAACATGACAATAGCTGGATCACAAAGGCTTCGTTTGGATTTTTGTCTGTTATAGCATAGGCTGCACCTATCTCACCTTTCAATTTTTGGGTGGTTTTTTTTTTTAATCCTTTAGATATTTCTTCTATCCGGACTCTCACACTGTACTTTGTTTTCCAAGTTTCCCTTAAGACAGCTAATTCTTGATTTACTATTTTTATACTCACAATATGTTTAAGAACACAAAATAATACAGCTCTAAATATAGACTATCAAGAGAGCTCAGAAGTACCAAACCTAGTTTTTTTTATTTATTTATTTATTTATTTATTTATTTATTTTTTAAAGATTTTATTTATTTATTTGACAGAGACAGCCAGCGAGAGAGGGAACACAGGCAGGGGGAGTGGGAGAGGAAGAAGCAGACTCACAGCGGAGGAGACTGACGTGGGGCTCGATCCCATAACACCAGGATCACGCCCTGAGCCGAAGGCAGACGCTTAACCGCTGTGCCACCCAGGCGCCCCATCCAAACCTAGTTTTAGAAGGCAGATGCACTCAACTAAAATGGAAATTACAGGTGTTTCAAGAAAAGCCCTAGGATCTGTGGTGGTACTGAAAACTTTCTGGGATTATTATTACGTTATCTTCTTGATGTAACTTAACATTTACAATAAAGTTGTTAAATTATTACTGTGTCACTACCCTATAGCAACACAGTAACGGCTCTAGAGAAGACAGTATAAAAAAAACCACAAATAAAAAAACCTGCAGAATGGGTATGTAGGCTTTTATTCAGGAAACAGTTCTTGTAACCATAAAAATCTCTTTAAAACAAATAGCTGTCCCAAGTATCTTTGTTAGTGAGCCAAAACGAACAAAAATTAACTATAAATGAACACATTTCAGCACATAAAACAAGTCTTCTGAAGTTTTTAGCAGAGACCTAATTACATTATCTTCTAAGTTTGACTCATAATTAATATGAAAACCATAATTAATACAGATGACACAGGTGACACTGTACTTTGCCGAGGTAAAGAAATACATTTGGTCTTAGAATCCCATTTGATCACAAAACTTTACTGAATGAAAGAAAAATTTAAATCTCAGAAAAAAGAGCCATGAAAAGATAGACATTATATATAATTTTAAAATATCAGGTACAAATTGTAAAATCATTTGAATAGAAGAAAATGCTATAAAAGCAGAGGGTTGTCAAAACAGAATACAAGAGATATTCTGAAACCAATGAAAAATCAAGATCATCAAGTAGTAGCAACTATTTCTAATGTGTAACAGACACTGAAATGCCATGGGGAAAATGAACAGAACTGTTTCCTGAGGTGGAGAGGAAACAGAGGAAGGAAGGATAGAGGTGGCTTTAGAAGTGCAGAGACACAGAAAATTAACTTACCACCTTCTTTAAAGACAAGTGAGAATCTCTCAGGAGAATTTAAGCACCATTAGAAGGCACATCTTATAGCAGTTAATGCAATGCTTTGTATTTCAGTGGAAAACTATTTCAAAGGTGAAAATGGTGTTGGAATCAGAAACATATTCTGCTGAGACACGAGGTAATTGACACTCTCCCGAACTGGAAAAAAAAAATTTCATAAAAAGACATATAAAGTTATTGGCTGAATCAAATTTGTTGTATAAATACTTCATGCCTAGTGAAATAGCTTACCAGCCGCCACAACCCTGGGATCCTCGTGAGACTGATGTCTCCCAGCTGCACGACTGTCTGCACTCTCATTCCACCAAAGAACATGAACTGCAGAAATAAACCAAAAATAGCTTCTAAAGACTATGCGTTACTACAAGTAAGAAATACAGAAAAATTAATCAGAAACATTAAGTCTTGTTCTTTAAATCAAAATGGTGAATATCCAAAAGGTAAAATTAAGTATGTTAGTAGTAGTAAGATTAGCTAGTAGTAAGATTTCCGAGGGGGTCAGAGATTTGGGATTATAAATTAATTCATCATTATAAATGAAGAAAAGGAAGGCTGGAAAGAAAAAGTAAGTAACACCACTAAAGACACAATCAAGGCTAGACCCAAGTTTTAGGACTTCCTACTATGTTTTACTTTATTTTTTAAAAAAGCAAGATTATAAAAAAAAGTGTTTACTACTGAAAATTTTGATGATACAAAGAAAAAAATCAAAAGCATAATTTTTAACAACCCAGAGAAAACCTCAAATATTTAGTGTATTTCCTTTAAAAAATGAGTAAAGTCAGATTAGGGTCTTACTGTATATTATGCTTAGTAGGGTTTTTAAAAATCAATAATGCGTATTTTCCATGACAGTAATCTTAATTTTTAATGACTGTATGAATTCCTTCTTGTGACAACTTTTTTATCCCAACCCCTTATTGTTGATTATTTACATTATACAAAATATTTCAGGGTTCTACAAATACTGAGATTTTTTTAATAATTCAAGGTAATATACATTAGCTGTAGAGATTTTGGAAAATGCAGATAAACAGAAAGCAGGAATCATTTCTAATCCTACCACCCTAAAATAACCACTTTTCTGTTTTAGTGTATCTCCATATGTATGTACATACGTGTTTTTGTATGTTTACATATTTATATACACACAGTGTATATGCTGAATAAGGTACAGGACCTATATGATGTACATCTGTGTGTTACAAGTAGATTATATACACATTACATAGGGTCATAACCACATTGTTTCCAACATTTCCTTATTGTAAACAATGTTGACATAAACTTCCTTAGAGCAGCAGCAGCTGCACGTGTAGTTATAATAATAACAATGTCAAAGACAACTACTACTAACATTTTTTGGGTGCTTACTATATGCCAGGCCTGGTTCTAAGAGTTGTGCATGTATTAACTCATTTAATTTTCACAATAATCTTAGGGTATTATTATCATTATGTTATCGATGAGCAAGATAAGGCACCTTAAGGTGAAGTTCACTCATGTGACGTCACAAAGATAGTAAGTGATGGAGCTGGGATGTAAAGCCAGGCAGTTTGTATCTGATTATTTCCGCAATATGAACTCCCGAAATTTAAACTGAGAGAACCAAAGAGTATTTTGTATATACTTCCATATGTACAGTGTACAGATTATATATACACTGTCCTCCAGAAATTATGTCCTGTTTATACTCAGCATGTTACTATTCTCCTATGCTGAGAATGAATTTAAGATTAAAAAGTGTACACGTTTTCAGTAGTTTTTTTTCGTATAAAAGTTATACATGTCCATTTTAAAAAAGACTTAAACATTAATATCATCATTAATATCATTTACATCCTTTCAAACTTCTTTCCTATATAACCCAACACATTATACGCTTATGCATATTTCCTAGTATAATGGCAAAAATAATTTAAAAATTAAAGCTTTTTATTTATATTGCCAAATTGTGGGTAGGGAAAAGATTAACACAGTATGAACCCTATACATCATATGAGTACTTATTTTTTCCAACCTATCAAATACTGTATCTATATAAGTATGTCTTCATTAGGTAAAAATGATATCTCATTATTGTCTTAATCTGTATCTTCTTTAATTTATATATATTTAGTAGTCATGTGTATACCTACCTTTGCAGAAATCTTCATTTTTCTTATGGCTTTTGAAATTCATTTATGGTGTTTTGGGGCATGCAGAAAGATAGAGACTTTTAAAAACAAGATCATCAAGTGATTTTTTTTTTCCTTCATTGTTTCTTCATTTGTTCTCTAGCTTAGAAATATAGTTCTCATCCATATTATTAAACTTTTATATTTTATTTTGTACATTTATTTTTATTTTAGTAATTCTATGACTTCTTTTTGTCTACACTAAAATCTATAATCCATTTGGATTCCAGTTTAGTATATGGTGTGCGATAGACATCTAATTTTCATAGTTTTTCTCCTCTTGATATATTTCCCAACTTAAAAATACATTTTCCTGTTATATTCTGATTATTTTCTTAGGATATATTGCTAGAAGTTAAATTTCTGGGTAGAGATCAGGAGCTCGGCTTTGAGTGTGTCAAGTTTGAGATGTCTACTGGACATTAAATAGGAAGTTAAGGAGGGAAATCAATATGATGAGTCTTTCAAATATTTTATTAGCTATTCTTAGTCATTTATCCTTCCAGATGAACTTTACATACATTTTTAAGAGTTTGCTATAAAACACTCTCTGAAATTCCAACTGCAGTAACTTTCAATTTTAAAAGTTAAATGCCCCAAATAGATGTTTTAAAAATAAATTCATGGGGCGCCTGGGTGGCTCAGTTGTTAAGTGTCTGCCTTCGGCTCAGGGCGTGATCCCGGCGTTCTGGGATCGAGCCCCACATCAGGCTCCCCGCTGTGGGCCTGCTTCTTCCTCTCCCACTCCCCCTGCTTGTGTTCCCTCTCTTGCTGCCTGTCTCTCTCTCTCTGTCAAATAAATAAATAAAATCTTTAAAAAAATAAAATAAATAAATTCAGGGGGCACATGCCTAGCTCAGTCGGTGGAGCATATGACTCTTGATCTCAGGGTTGTGAATTCGAGCCCCAAGTTGGGTGCAGAGATTACTTAAATAAATAAACTTTAAAAGTAAATAAATAAATTCAGGCATGTATATTTACCTGTATGCTGTGTTTACCCACACTGAAGTGTTAAGAGGTCATTATTAATCATGCAAATGCATTATTTCTAACATGTATAGATATTAAATGACATTTTGATTTTCTTATTCCTATGTCACTCATATATATGAATGTGTGCACACAAATATATATTTATATATATTTATACTCATACACATATATATGAATGACATATGACATATCTATATCTATATCTATATCTATATATGACATATAAAGACCAAAACGTTAACAGTATTATCTCTAAGTAGGGGCAAATATTTTCCCCTCTTAAGGCATGTCCATCTCTTTAATATGTGTAAAAATATGTACTACTTTTTCATTCAAGACAATCTCTCTACTCCAAGT
The DNA here is from genome assembly GCF_023065955.2 of Ursus arctos. Classification (NCBI taxonomy): domain Eukaryota; kingdom Metazoa; phylum Chordata; class Mammalia; order Carnivora; family Ursidae; genus Ursus; species Ursus arctos. Next base: position 46,728 of record NW_026623121.1, read on the forward strand.
AATGTTATTTTAAAAAGTCATAAAAGTATATTTAGAGGAAAAAAAGATGAAAGAACAGATATTTTCTTGAGGCTCTTTGCAGTTTTTTATCACTTTGATGTGTCATGGAAAGCATGGCATTTTAACATTTGAAAAAAGCTTCATGAGGTGTTAACGTTCCAAACAAGTAAGATATAAATCGGGTTTTTTTCAACCCTTATAATTACAAAAAACCCTAAAAATTTGGCAATAAAAATTTAACTATATGCCATAATGGAAAAAAGAGACAAACGGGCCCAAGAAACTTAATAGCTAACCAGTATACTTTGCAGTTGCATAGAGGAAATAGACCACTGTACCTCTGTTGAGTGCTCCATATTCTGTGTGGAAAACTCCAACTAGTTTTGAGTAGCCTAGATCCACGTGGGCATTAATTGCCCTTTTAAATGCATCACCCCACAGAGCTGGCCCACCTGGCTTCATCTGAAAAATAGCCAGTTCATAGACTCCTAGAGTAGGGAGAAAAATAATTATTTTACAAAAGATATTCAAGAAATTTCTAATCAGGTTAGTCTGGTACCACTGGAAGGCTGATCTACATACTCAGGTGTGGACACGTACATGTTTATGTAGACATATTTATGAATTACGGCACTAGTTTTCCTTGCTTTTATGTTTAGAAAGTCCTTGTCCAAGGTTAAGGATCAGTTGTGAAGCTTATACAGAACAACAAAAAAGGGAAGATATATCAAGCTATTATCTGAAATACTTTTTTTTAAAGATTTTATTTATTCAAGAGAGAGAGCACACAAGCAGGGGGAGAGGCAGAGGGTCAGGAAAAGCAGACTCTCCGCTGAGCTGGGAGGCTGACGTGGGGCTCAATCCCAGGACTTGAACATCATGACCTGAGCTGAAGGCAGACGTTTAACCACCTGAGCCACCCAGGTGCCCGTGAAATATTTTTAATCTACAAATTTTGTCAATAAAACAAATATTGAGCATTTATAGTAGGACTAGGATTTTTGAGCTACTTGAATCTGCACTCTCAGGTAAGATGAATAAGAAAAGCATTTTCCGGGGCGCCTGGGTGGCTCAGTCGTTGGGCGTCTACCTTCGGCTCAGGGCGTGATCCCGGAGTCCTGGGATCGAGCCCCACATCAGGCTCCTCTGCTGGGAGCCTGCTTCTTCCTCTCCCACTCCCCCTGCTTGTGTTCCCTCTCTTGCTGGAAGTCCCTCTCTGTCAAATAAATAAATAAAATCTTTAAAAAAAAAAAAAGCATTTTCTGATCTCCTGTATTTCTTCTTCTTTCCAATTTTGAGAGGAAATACTTCTTGTTTATATAATTTCCCCCTACAGGATTCCATTTCTAATAGGAACAAACGATGGAGCCAGTGATGTCATAGTTTGGTATTTTTAATTTCAACCTTTACTCCCCATGTCATCTTTTTATATTTATGCCTCAATTTTAAGAGCTTTTCCAAATTGGAAAAAAAACCCTTCATCATACAATGCTCATTGTTTTAATATGCAAAGATCTAAAATTCATTCATCTGTATAATGGGGGGGGGCCAAATTCACAACCCTGGGATCAAGACCTGAGCTGAGATCGGGAGTCGGATACTCAACTGACTAAGCCACCCAGGCACCCCTGGAAGTTAAGTTTTTATAGCTTGAAATCTTTAGCATTTTCTCCATCAAAGTTCAAAGTAACTAAGAGGGAAGGACTTACCTTCTCTTGCAGGCTTTTCTAACTTGCACCATGGCACGAGGTAAGTAATCTCATTCTCTTGTTCATCTATGAGAGCCAGATTTGGAACGATGATTTGTTGCCATTCCTTATCTTTGGCCACAGCTTTCCGAACTTCAGTCTGATGAGCAAAATTATCTAGGGGACAAAAAGGAGTAAGAAAAATAAAAACAATTAAAATCACCTATACCTTTTTTTGGATTTCATTCAATTCAGCAAATGTTCGAGTCCACAATAAGGACACTGTTCTATCACTGGAGCCATCAACATAAATAGATGTGACATCTGTCCTCGAGTTTCTTATGGTCTAAAAGGGGAGTAGAAATGTAAACAGCTAATGCTGATGTCATGTAGTGGGGTTTATCGACTCATTTAGTAGGTAGTTGTGTGGCTTCGGTTAAGTTACTGAATCTTTCTGTGCCCATTTCTTACTCTGTGAAATGGGGATAATGATATAGTATCTCCCTGTAGGGTTGTTGTGAAGATTAAATGAATTAGTACATGAGAGGGGTTTTGAGCAGTGTTTGGCCCCTAGATAGCACTCAATATATATTAATTATTCTTATTATTTGAGGCATTTAAATTATAGTGCCTGTTTAGAGAAAGACTTTTTCTTTGGTGGTGGTGAGTGTTCAGGTCAAAGTACACTCCGAATTAAATGTGACGTACATGATAGGAAGATGCACTTTTAAAGCCTCTTCTTTGAACAGCATCCAAAGAAAGAGGGCTATTTCTCTTTCTTATTATCACCATTCTTTTTACCCAGTATTTATTTCTCTTGTTTGTTATTTAAAACTTTACTAAACATTTAGGCCTAGTACTATATTTACTACTAGGATCTCATTAAGACTAATGGTAAAGGAGCTTTCTATGGTTTATACTGGGGAACTTAGAGCTTAAGTGAGTTATACCAGGACTTTACTAGTGATTTTTTTAATGGGATCTGAGTCAGCTGGTGGCACATTAAAGCATAAATTGTGTTTTAATGGAGTTTATTCTATGCAATAGGGGAAACCCCTAAACTAGGGCCATGTTAAAAATGGAATGAACACTTTTCATATTAAAGTACTTCATGACTATTAACTTTGACACTAATGATCAAACACTAAATGAAGGTATTGAAATTCTCTGGATTTCATCAAGTCCTGATGTAGACTTCACAAGGATTAGACACTGGAGTAGCAAACATCCTAGGGATTTGTGCAACCTGTCAATCAACTTTAATATGGGGAGAACTTTGATTGCCTTTACTTCCCTAGAACAGCACAATGACAATGAATTTCCTGAAACCCTGGAATGCACAAATGACACAAAAATTACTTTCTCAACATAACAAATTATTAAATCTCAGAGTTGGGTGAAGCCTAGAAGTTAACTATCATCCCCAGCAACCTCTACTACTCTAAAGTCCCTACATACCTGAATTGTTTCTACTAAAATCCTGATATCCAGGCATAGCTTCAAGAATAAGAAAAAACAACTCTCCCTTCCCTTATGATCTTAACCTACTTGGGCTCTTGCAATCTTGCTTTAATTTTTTTCATAAATCATCTTTATGACAAACCATTGTATAAAGTCTAGTTCACAATTTTATGATTTGGAATACGAGATGCCATACTTTCCCATTTATGGTAACATAAGGATTTGGGCAAAGGGTTGTTAAAGGTATACCACTGGGAGGAGGAATCACTGAATTCATTTTTTGTTGTTTCCCTTTTTAAAAGTTTATTTTAACCTGTGGGTATTTATACTAATCTAGATCCGAGAGCTAAGCACCAGATAACATTTAACAATGAAAATCTATACTGAATCCTGAAGCTGGAAAAATCATACCATATTTCCAAATATGAAACACTTTATTCATTTGACCTCCAAACTCTACACTCCAGAATCCAACCAATTCAGAGTATGCAGTCCGAAGATGCATGTATTTCTTAGCATTTTCCAGAAACTCATTCATCTTTGAGGGCTTAAGGCAATAAGTACGAAATTCATAGAATGTTCCATCGTATTGTCTGGGGCCTGTAGCAAAAGATGAGTACACCTGAAGAGAGATAAGGCAAATTTAAATATTTTGGGAAGGTAAGGTTTATAATACTGTTACAACCAAATATGAATCTAGAAACAAAGGGCACACATTAGACTCATAATCCACATTTATACTTCTTTTGTGATCTCTCCGACATTCGTTTAGAGAAATGCCAATAAATAAAACTAGTCTTAAGTATGCTGAATATAAGTTTCTTAGCAGGGATCCACTGTTAGCCACTTTTTCATGAAATTTAATCATAAGAAGGCACTGGGGTCTTAAGAGTCCTTTACTCAACTACAGCTAGGATTCTAATAAACTTGCAGATGTCTTCCCTTATTTAGCCAATATTCCATTCTTAGTACTAAAAATGTTGCAGTCATGCATTTAAGTGAACTTTATAAAATATGCAGGTGTTTTGGCAAGCAAAATGGAAATCTGTTTACTAGTGAAAAACTCCCTTTTAGGTTTTTCTTAAAAATAAAAATTGCTATTTAGGTCAAAGTATTTCCCAAATCCAAAGAAGTAGATCACTGGTAAAAGATAGGAATGGACTCTTATAAAATCTATCCAACTGCATTAGAACATGGTGGGGGACTGTATGAACGCTATAAAGGAAAGAAGTCAATGAGTTAGAATTGTCTTAATCATTACTAGGTTTAATTACAGATGCAATGTGAAGAAGGGCATTTAATCCATCCAATTTTACCAGATTGATGAAAATATCCCTTAAGAACCATTAGTTCTTGCTGTATTAGTTATATGCTACCTATATAAAGTTTTCTTCTAATTTAGTCTTCCAAATCTGAATGAACTTAACTTTAGATAGGAAATACCCTGCCAGAGATTATCTTCTGTGTATATATGTGTGCATGTGTGTACATTCACACCCACACAGTCCTATGGCATTTTCACTTACAAATTCTTCTTACTGTAGGTTTGGTTATCACGTGCCAGTTTCATGAAGCTTATTTATTTATTTCTTTATTTTAGTTTCATGAAGCTTATTAATCAGAATTACCAACAGTTGGTACAAAGCTATCGACAAATTTTGGACTTATTTGACTACCTGGTACGTCAAATGAAATCAGTAGTCTTCTTTATCTGACATAATTTAGGTTAAAACACACAACTGTCTATGTATTTCATTTGTGTATAATATAATTATAATTATCTATTTGAGTTCATTCCATTCATGTCCTCTCAGTTAGGTTCCTACTGCCCAAGTGTCTAAGCTTACTTGGGAAGCAAACAGTCCCTCCAAAAACTATTGCAGATAGTTCTATTTTTGCTGGACATGCTTTTTGTGTCATTTTAACCAAATTTTAATAAGAGAATGTTATCTAAATAAACAACTGCCTAGTATTATAGTTTAAAAAGTAGCATAGGGGTGCCTGGGTAGCGCAGTCGTTAAGTGTCTGCCTTCGGCTCAGGGCATGATCCCAGTGTTCTGGGATCGAGCCCCACATCAGGCTCCTCCGCATGAGCCTGCTTCTTCCTCTCCCACTCCCCCTTGCTTGTGTTTCTTCTCTCGCTGGCTGTCTCTATCTCTGTCGAATAAATAAATAAAATCTTTAAAAAAAAAGTAGCATAAATAAAATATATCAGAAAACGGAACAGTGTAGTATTTATAACAATTACTTTTAAGTCGTTTTTCAGGGAATTTGTATTTTTTTTTAAGATTTTATTTATTTATTTATTTATTTATTTATTTATTTATTAGACAGAGAGAGAGAGAGAGCCAGCGAGAGAGGGAACACAAGCAGGGGGAGTGGGAGAGGAAGAAGCAGGCTCCCAGCGAAGGGCCCTAATGCGGGGCTCGATCCCAGAACACTGGGATCACGCCCTGAGCCAAAGGCAGACGCTTAACGCTTAACGACTGAGCCACCCAGGCGCCCCACGGGAATTTGTATTTGGAAACAAAGAATAAACAGTAAGAGGGAGAAGCCCACAGAAGGGATAACAGCAGTGAGATAAGCGAGTATGCTTAGGGGGAGGTGATTTTTCTTAAGAGCAGAAACTACAACTATTCCGGAGTAGAATTCATGAGTGTTCTAGGCTCCCTTACCTCCAAATAAGGGCTAATTTTCCACAGCACCGACTTCCAATTCACTTATGAGAACTGGCTGACGTTCAATAATCAAAGTTCAGAATAAAGTTGTAAGGAATAACTTTTGGTCCTGCCCCAGTAGAGTGAGAATCAGGAAAGATTAAAGACTCTATTGCTAATCTTGGGTGAATGGGCCATCATTGGTTCCTCAGTCTTCAGCAGAAAGTCAGTCTCTAGAGTTGGTTCATCCCCTTCTGTTTATACCCTTCAAGAAAAGAAGTGCAAACCTACATATCAAAGAAATCTGTAGATTCACAGAATAGGCCAGGTCCCGACAGGGTTGAATCACAAAAATCTATTATGTACATTTCTCATCTAAGATTAAATGAGGTTATCATCATGTTTGCTACGAGGTTCCTGGCCCCCCGTGGCTTGGACACCGCCCGCACGATGGCAGCTGGGCAGGACGCTCCACCACCAGGGCCCTGCCCTCCTCTTTAAGGTTCTCTGCAAAACGCTCCCAAGTTGTGTACATTTCGTTAAAACGCGGGGAGGCCGGTTCTTTCCCCAGCGGCTGGTTGACCTATTCGTTTCTCCTCTACCTTCGGGCTGGAGGGGGCGGTGGCTTGTCAAAGGACAAACCAATAGGAAAGGCTCGACCAGCAAGCAGCTGGCACTGGCCCCAACCTGGCGAACGCAGCGGGGCTGGGAAGCAAATACCGAGCAGCCGGAGCTTCAGGACTGTCCTCAGGGCCGCCTGGCACCTGGGCCAAAGAAGTCCTGTTGACGGTTGTTTACGAGCCGGCCGGGAGGCGACACTGGCCAGCGCACCCTCCCCGACTGGTGACACCCTCCCACCCACGCATCCCAGAAAGTCCCAGCTCAGTACCGGGTCTGGGACCCTCACTGGTACTAGAATAACCTCGGCGCGTGAACCGGCTGGGCGCATGCGCAGCACTCGCGTCTAGGCGAGCACGTCGGGTAGCGCATGCGCGGGGCCGCGAGCCCCTCCCCCAGGGCACTGCTTGGGCACTTATCGGTGGCCGGTACCTGAGGTGCGAGCGTCCGCGCAGCCAAAGCCCTAGTCAGGCCGCTTCGGAGGGCGAGCATGGCGCGGCTTCGAGTACTGGGAAGGACAGCCATTCGGTACTTTTAAATTCCTCCCGTTCGGGTTAACCGGCCTGGAAGAAAGCAGCGACTGGACTACTGGCCGGCGCAGACTGGGGCGGGACTCAGCGGCGTCAGCTCCGCCTCTGGTGCCGAGAAGTGCGGCGGCACCGCCCCGACGGCTCGCGTCCTCAGTGGCCCAGCCCCGGGCGCGTTCGGCGGCACGTGCTCTTTGGTCCTAGGTTGTTTATTCAGACATTCCTACCCAAACGTCAGAGGGGACTTTGGGATTGGCTGAAGGCAGAGATCGTTCCTGTTGCACTTTTCTGAGCCCATCACCTCGTCTCTACGCGCTGTTGCGCACAGTCCTGAAGAGTTCGTGTGCAGAATGCGTGTGTTTGTCCTTTTAAGGGAGTAAGATGCGTACACGCGAATTGCTGTGCATTTAAAATCGTGGAGGTTTTTGCCGTGGTTAATCTTCAGTCGGGGTGATTTACGTAAAGACTAGGGAGCCTTCACTTTTCCTCATGAAGTGCATCCTCTTTCTCTAATCGCCACCCCAGGATGACCTCATTAGGCATCTAATTATGATTGAAATTGTATTTTTCAGGAGCTCATTGGAATGGGGACATCGAACTAAGTATTAAAAAGTCAGATAGTTTTGTAAGCCTTAAAGAAGCATACCAGCAGACCTCGGGTTTTGTCCTCCGTATCCCTGATTATTGGTCCCCAGAATAACTGTTTTCAGCATTTTCCACTTACTTCTTCTAATGCTTTCTTCTCTTTCTGTAAATTATAGGCTTTTTCTGGTGTGTCTTGGTATTTTCAGTTATAGATAGTATCTGTAGCTTGGAAAGTGAGGATTTAGGTAAATGAGGATTTAGGTCTCTTACATACCACTCCCTCAAAATAATCTTCCCTTCCTCATCTGATAATGGGTACATTAAAAATTGTCACATTATTAATTTACAGTATATTAATGTTTACATTTTATAACCAATTACATTACATATAACACGTAATTACACAGTGCTTAATTAGACTCACAATTACACAAGTTACATTATTGCATACTATGAAATGATACTGCTTATACTATCAAGAATAGGGAATTATTACAGGGATATCACCAGTGGTTTTATTGGTTGTACCTTCTTCAAAGACTTGAATTATCTGTTCAGAGGGACGCTTTTTCTTTTTCTTTTTCTTTTAAAGATTTTATTTATTTATTTGTCAGAGAGAGAGAGCACAAGCAGGGGGAAGCAGCAGGCAGAGCAGGCAAAGGGAGAAGCAGACTACCCGCTGAGCAAGGATCCTGATGGGGACTCCATCCCAGGACCCTGGGATCATGACCTGAGCTGAGGGCAGCCATTTAATGCTTAACCAACTGAGCCACTCAGGTGCCCCCAGAGGGAGGCTTTTTAAAATTATCATTCCAGAGGGGGTGATTTTTTCTGGGTGATGGGCATCGTTTTTAATCAAGTGAGACAAAACAAAGCATCATCTGTGCCTAGATGGGGTCTTTATGTTTAAGTTTATTTTCTTAGACTTTGCTCCCTCCCTGGAATTAACAATTCATTCATTCATTTCACCCATATTTATTAAATTCCTTCTATGCCTCAGGTACTTTCCCAGAAACTGGGGTACAGAGGTGAGCAAAAGGCATAGTCCCTGTCATCTTGGGACTTACAGGTTGGGGGAAATATTAATAAAGAGAAAAATATACAGGGATTAATAAATACTCTGAGAAAAAACAATGTAGGATATGAACAGTGGACAGTACTGGAGGGAGATAGCAGAGACTATTAGCTATTTCCCATTATCCATTCTCCCTGCTGCCTTCTTTTTTAAAATTAGTAATAGAACCCATACAGCTACGTGCAGCTGTATGACTAAGTCCTGGCCAGTGTAATGTGTTAGTGCTTTTATATCCTACTATAAGTGATCGTAAAGCAGTGTAGGAGGGGCAGTTCTCTTCTTTGTTTCTTTCTTATTTCTGCATGCTGGAATATGGTTGTAATGGCTTGAATTCTTGGATTATGAGGTAGAGCTCACATGCTGGAGATGGGACAACAGGAGAGAAGAAGCCTAGGTTCTGACTCCGTGGAACAGCGTGCTAGGAGTCCTGGACTTCCCATCTCTGGAGTTCTTTTACATGAGAAATCGTCTCTAGTTTAAGCTTCTGCTAAGTGGGTTACACCTGTAATCTTAATCAATAGGAGAGTGACTACATTTTTTTCTGGCTCTTTGCTTTGTTTCTATTGTTTTCTTTATAGCTATCATTTATTAATCACCAAACTATTTGCCAAAAGAATAAATTACCATTCAATATGTTAGTGAGCCCTCTTGCTCAACTGTAGACCCCAACAGTTAAAACCAGAAATTAGACAAGACTGCTTAACTCGTGCTGTTAACTAAAACCCATTGTGCTTATTTCTTATCATACTTTCTTGAAGTATGATGAAGTTCTTTTGCAAGGATCTGGAACATTCCAAACACCACACCAGAGAAGCCCTGATAGCAATGTAATGCCTAGAAAGACCACACCCACAGGTCCTCTTTCTGTCAGAGATCATGGGCTGAACACATACCAACCCTCACCCATGATTACAAGGTGTCTGCTCCCCGCCGACCTCTCCTTACAAAATTGTTAAGTGTCCATCTTGGAGGCAGAGAGGTTGGTTGTTAAGTCTTGAGCTTGCCACCTCCCCTGACTGCCAGTACCCAAAATAAATTTCTCCCTTCTCTTTTCCAAACCCTTATCTCTTGAGTTACTTCTCAGATAAACTCCTGTGACGAGTTTATCTGACTGTTCTGCAACAGTGTTGGCAAACCCAGCCAGGAGCTATAATTTCAATTTGTCCAGTCCCCTTCGAATTCTCTGGGACGGAATAATTAATTGGCCATGGCAGTGCACCAGGGCTTACTTACCCATATGTTTACTGAGTTAGCAGCTGTGATGGATCTTTTGGTAACAAATATTATTAAACCTATTAATCAGCTTTTCAGTTTCATCTTCTACAGTTATCTTTGGAGAGTTCTTTGTTCTCTTGCTCCAGCGTGGATTAATTCTCTAAGATGGCATGGTAGTAATTCTGGGATCGCCTTTGCTTTGTGTTGGACTTCCTATTGTCTAGATTTTGTTTCTTTTTCTTTTCTAATTTTAGGACAGGGTACATGGGAATTAAACTTTTTAGATTTGTATCTATAAAACATGCTTTATTCTACCAGCCCTCTTGATTCATATTTTGGGTGGGTATAAAATTCTACATTGGAAACAACTTTTCCTCATATTTTTAAAGGCAGTACTCCATTGTATTATACCTTCTAGTTAAGAAATTCATGCCATTTTGATTCCTAATTCTTTGTATGTGACTTGCTTGTTTCTGCAGCCTCTGGAAACTTTTATGTTTTTCTCTTTGTTCGTTCTGAAATTTCACAGTAATGTGCCATGGAGTAGATATTTTTTTCATACAGTGTTCCTCACTCAGTGTAACCCTCATAATGTGGACACTCATCAATCCTGAAAATTTTTCGTTTCTTGGATCTTTAAATTTTCCTCTCAATCTTTGGAACTTCCGTTAATCAAACATTGTACCTCCACTCGATCTTCTAATTTTATTCTTTCTACTGTTTTACATCTCTGCTTTTTTGGTCTGTGGTTTTGGGGATAAAGTACCACAATTTTATCTTCTAACTCATTTATTTTAAACATACTTTCATGGTATTTATTTCTAAAAGCTCCTTTTTTTTTTATCCCTTCCCCAGAATATTTCTTTATTTCTCTCTCTGTCCCTTTTTAATCAGAAATTATCTCAGGACATTAATTGTAGGTGTTTATTTTTTAGTTGTTGTGGGTCTTCTTCCTGAATTGTTTCAAGTTTTGTTCTGTTTCATATTTCTTATCATTTGATTTGTTTTCTTCCATAATATTAGTGTTTTTCCTAAAATAGTTTTGTATTTGTAATCCTTGGTTTTCAACTCATATTTTGCAGTGAGACAAAAATTTTTTGAAAGCTTTTTGAGTATGGGTGTGGCCTGTCAAATAGTGGGCTTCACTTTAGGTTTTTCTATAGGTTATCTTTTATTTCATTGAGGGGGAAAACTCCCATTTGTTTTCATCCGTAAGGAATATTTTTAAGTTTAGTCAGTTACCAAGCAAGGAAACTTCCAGATTCCCATCTGTGAGTTACAAGCCTTACTGCCAGTTTTCTGTGACTAAGGAGGGAAGAAGGCTGGATATCTCACTATTTGGTAGGTAGCCATTCACTTAATTTGTTTATGACTGGTACCACCCCTTCAACTGTATCTGGTACTTCTGAATGTGGTTCACCTTTTTAAGAATATATTAAAGAGGACAGGCTAAATTGCTGTAACAAATAGACACCAAATGTTTAATGTCTCAGAGACAATAGGATTTTATTTCTTGTTCCTTAAGAATCTAAAATGGGTTTTCCTCTTTGGCAGGCAGTTCTCTATACATAGTGAATTAAAGATCCAGATGTCTACCTAGTGGTTTTGCCATCCATGGACACCCCATCATCAGCTTCATCTAGCCAGCAGAAAGGTAGACAGAATTTCCAAGATGAAAATACTTAACAGATCACTATCCGTGAATCACTGTCTGTTATTTATTATCACTGTAAAATTAATGGCTATAACTTAGGGGAAATATTGGTAAGTGCAGCTAGGTGCCTAAGACAGTCTCCTCTTCACTCACAGGTTTTAATCATCCTCAAAACCCTGTGAGTTCAACTTCACTTCCAAGTGAGGAAGGTGAAGTTCTGAGAGAATTAAATTTCTTAGGTTCACTGCTGCTAAGTGGCACATTCAGGGTCTAAAGCCAGATTATAAAACCAGTTCATTTCACCATTTATTTTAAAAATATGTGTGGTAGAATATAGCCTCTAAAAACCATTTAAAAACAGAAAATGTTTTTATGTGACATTGTGTTTTGAAACAAACCCCTGAACTGCCTAGAAGATATACAAAGTATGTTGAAAATTATCATTGTCTATCCTACACTTCTGGCAAGTAGTCCAAAACTAGATAAATCTGTAATATTAAAGTAGGCTAATGTGATATAGACCAACTGGATAGTTATTTTAGATTGGGTGGACTAAGGTTGCCTGTCTAAGAAGGTAACATGAAACATGTATCGTACATACCCAAAAGTAGATGTAATGTGTCAGTATACTTTAAAAAATAATACATGGAATGCCTGTTACCCTGCCACCAAGAAAGAAATAAAATATTGTCAGTAATTTAGAAGCCCAATATATGTTCCTTTCAGGTCACATTTGCCTCCCTACAACACCTTTCGTGACCTCCTTGCTTCAAGCAACCATGACACAGAATTTTGTGTTAATCATTGCATTCATTTTCTTTGAAATTCAACTACATGTGTGTATAACTCTAAATAATATATTGCATTGGTTTCCCTATTTTAGAACTTTCTATAAATGGAATCAGACTATTTTTGTCATGCTGTTAGTTGATTCTTAGCTTTGACATAAGATTTTTGAAAATAATGTATTTTGATGCAGTCACAGTAATTAATACATTTCTCTACTATATGCTGTTCCATTGTCTGGATATATATTTTTCCATTTGATATTATGAACAAAGATGTTTTGAATTTTTAAATATATAGCTCCTGTTTCTATGTGAAAATTTTTTCTAGGGCAGGGGTTTTTAACCTTTTTTATGCATTGCACGCTTTGGAAATCTTTTTTAAAGATTTTATTTATTTATTTGAGAGAGAGAAAGATCTAGAGAGAGAGAGAGCGCGTGCACACAAGTGGGGGAGTGGGGAAGGGGCAGAGGGAGAGGGAGAAGCAGTCTCCCCACTAAGCAGGGAGCCTGACATGGGGCTTGATCCCAGGACCTTGGGATCATGACCTGAGCTAAAGGCAGATGCTTAACCAACTGAGCCACTCAGTCCCTCCAAACCTTTGGGAATCTTGTAGTCCTATGGAAATGTAGGGGTTGAGGGCAGGTCACTCCAAGATGGGCCACTTTGGAATGAAGATTATTTTGAGCTGAAGGCAATCAAGACCCTGCAGGCTCAAGAGAAACTTTTTCCCTTCTCTTAAGTACATAAAAGAACCTAAACTGGGCATCTTTGCCAGCATAAGGGTTATTGCCAGAGATAAATTTTATATGAGTGACCCATCTGTATGGCAGGACAAACATCTGATTACCAAACATCTGCTCTTCTTATTGCCCTGTGAATTACATTTTTTTCCTGTGAAGTTCTGGAAACCTACACACTTCTTAGTTCAGGATGACATATATACCTCATTTTGCCTGTCTTTGGAATTTCCATATCTATTTGGATTCCCCATATATATGCTATTAAATTTGATTTTCTCCTGTTAATCTGTCTCTCATCAATATGATTCTTAGTCCAGCTAGAAGAACCCCCTGGAGAGGACAGGAATTCTCACTCTTCTACACAACCCTACTGTTATACATGCTTAGCCAATACACAGGTTTACAAAGCAAATAGATTAAGCTAGAATGATCAAAATATAAAAGTAAATTCTTTCTCTTGGGTTTATTTATTTAACTAATCACCACACCCAACATGGGGCTCAAACTCACAACCCTGAGATCTAGAGTCACATGCTCTTCCAACTGAGCCAGCCAGGTGCCCCTGAAAGTAAATTCTTGATAAAAAAAAATAAACATGCTTCTTTTTTTTTTTAATTTTATTTATTTATGTGACAGAGATAGAGACAGCCAGCGAGAGAGGGAACACAAGCAGGGGGAGTGGGAGAAGAAGAAGCAGGCTCCTAGCGGAGGAGCCTGATGTGGGGCTCGATCCCATAATGCCGGGATCACGCCCTGAGCTGAAGGCAGACGCTTAACCGCTGTGCCACCCGGGCACCCCAACATGCTTCTTTATTAGGGTACTAAATAACAGGATCTATCATTGGATTTAACAACTATCATAATTTAAGTAGTGATGAGCATAAAAGAAATTTTTATATATTTGTAACACCTCTGAATGGATTTGACAATATCTGTGATATTTATTAGTCACAAAGTCACAGGTCCCGTTTATAATATTGTGATTTGTTGCCTACATTCTCTCTCTCTCTCTCGAATAAATAAATTTTTAAAAAGATTCATGAATTGGGTAACATCATGAGGCAAGTAAGGGATGCTCTGAGGACTTATACAAAATGGAAGGTTTTATAGGAAGGAGGGTGGGGCAAGAAAGTTATAAACCAAAGAAAAGAAAGGGTTGTTCCAGGCAAGGTCACTTTCTCTTGGCGGGGGTGGTGGAAGAAGGGGTTCTATTTATTTATTTATTTATTTATTTATTTATTTATTTATTAGTTTTTGATGTAGTGTTCCATGATTCATTGTTTGCATATAACACCCAGTGTTCCATGCAATATGTGCCCTCTTTAATACCCATCACCAGGCTAGCCCATCCCCCCACCCGCCTCCCCTCTAAAACCCTCAGTTTGTTTCCCAGAGTCCATAGTCTCTCGTGGTTCATTTCCCCTTCTGTTTACCCCCCTTCATTTTTCCCTTACTTCTCCTACCGATCTCCCTGCTATTCCTTATGTTCCACATATGAGTGAAACCATATGATAATTGTTTTTCTCTGCTTGACTTATTTCACTTAGCATAATCTCCTCCAGTCCCATCCATGTTGATGCAAATGTTGGGTAATCATTCATTTTGATGGCTGAGTAATATTCCATTGTATATAGGACTACATCTTCTTTTTTTTTTTTTTTAAAGATTTTATTTATTTATTTGACAGAGATAGAGACAGCCAGCGAGAGAGGGAACACAAGCAGGGGGAGTGGGAGAGGAAGAAGCAGGTTCATAGCAGAAGAGCCTGATGTGGGGCTCGATCCCAGAACGCTGGGATCGTGCCCTGAGCCGAAGGCAGTCGCTTAACCACTGTGCCACCCAGGCGCCCCAGGACTACATCTTCTTTATCCATTCGTCTTTTGAAGGGCATCTCGGCTCCTTCCACAGTTTGGCTATTGTGGACAATGCTGCTATGAACATTGGGGCGCATATGGCCCTTCTCTTCACTACGTCCGTATCTTTGGGTTAAATACCCAGTAGTGCAATTGCTGGATCATAGGGTAGCTCTATTTTTAACTTTTTGAGGGACCGTCACACTGTTTTCCAAAGTGGCTGTACCAACTTGCATTCCCACCAACAGTGTAAGAGGGTTCCCCTTTCTCCACATCCTCTCCAACGTTTGTTGTTTCTTGCCTTGTCCATTTTTGCCATTCTAACTGGTGTCAGGTGGTATCTCAATGTGGCTTTGATTTGGATTTCCCTGATGGCTAATGATGTTGAACATTTTTTCATGTGTCTGTTAGCCATTTGTATGTCTTCATTGGAAAAGTGTCTGTTCATATCTTCTGCCCATTTTTTGATTTGATTATTTGTTTCTCATGTATTGAGTTTGAGAAGTTCCTTATAGATCTTGGATACCAGCCTTTTATCTGTAGTGTCATTTGTAGATATCTTCTCCCATTCCGTGGGCTGCCTCTTAGTTTTGTTGACTGTTTCTTTGCTGTGCAGAAGCTTTTGATCTTGATGAAGTCCCAAAAGTTCATTTTTGCTTTTGTTTCCCTTGCCTTTGGCGATGTGTCATGAAAGAAGTTGCTGTGGCTGATGTCAAAGAGGTTGCAGCCTATGTTCTCCTCTATGATTTTGATGGATTCCTGTCTCACATCGAGGTCTTTCATCCATTTGGAATTTATCTTTGCATATGGTGTGAGAGAGTGATCAAGTTTCATTTTTCTGTATATAGCTGTCCAGTTGTCCCAGCACCATTTATTGAAGAGACTGTCTTTTTTCCACCGGATGTTTTTTCCTGCTTTATCAAATATTAGTTGCCCAAAGAATGGAGGGTCCATTTCTGGGTTCTCTATTCTGTTCCATTGGCCTATGTGTCTGTTTTTGTGCCAGTACCATGCTGTCTTTGTGATCTCAGCTTTGTAGTATAGCTTGAAGTCCGGCAACGTGATGCCCCCAGCTTTGTTTTTCTTTTTCAACATTTCCTTGTCGATTCAGGGTCTTTTCTGGTTCCACACAAATTTTAGGATTGTTTGTTCCAGCACTTTGAAAAACGTCATTGGTATTTTGATCGGGATGGCATTGAAAGTGTAGATTGAAGAGCAGGGGTTCTTATGCAGATTACCTCATCTTCCTTTGGGGGGTTGGAGAGGGACACGTGACAGACTCAGTGGCACCATTCAGGAAATTCCTGACTGACCACTTAAGATTACATTTTGGGGTAAGATTGATACTGCAGTTAGATTAGGTATTAAGCCCTGGTTTATTGACTTGGGACCTTAACTGAACTGATGCCATTTTGGTGCACTGTTTTTGGTTGTGTGTGTGTGTGTGTGTGTGTGTGTGTGTGTGTGTTTTAACACAATAAAGATGTAATTTTTTTCCCATCTAGGTTACCAGACCCTCTGAATTCTTCCATAGAAACCTTGGGAATCTGTGTACCAGAGGTTAGGAACCACTGCATTAGAGTATATACCACCTAGGAATGGAATGGCTGGATCATAAGATATGTACCATATTCATCTTTACTGAGCAATGCCAAACCATCTTATAAATTTATGTCCTTACTCACAGTGTGTGGGGTTTTTCTGACCAATTTTTTATACTGTCCATTTGGTCTGATGAGTATGAAGATGCATTTTTATGCCTTACATAAGAAATAGGTATCAAGTAAAGAGTGGAGGAAATTGTATGACGTGTGCAAAGGCAATAATCCACTTGATGGTGTTCCTGCATGGTTTTATCCAAAGGTCCAGCTCATGCAGATTTGCAGAAGGAAGGAGAAGAGGTCGATCCAATGCTGTTCCAAATGAGTAGGAAGGAGGGTGGTAGCTCTACAGGTAAACTTTAGATGTCTGTATTTTGGTGACTTCCCTGGCTAAGTACCTCAGTGCTGTATTCTAAGGCCACTAGATGGCGGTATAGACTAGTTTCCCTCCATTAAAGTGTGAGCTAACATGTGCTATTTTTGTTGTAATTTTTGAGTTCCGGTGGTTTAAGCTATAGTTATTTAGCGTGGAGTTACCTCACAGTTCCCTTTTTTGTGTGCATGATACAGGATTATGTATTGGAAGAGAAAATTTTCAGTAAAGGCCTTTAAAAAACAAAAATTCA
Organism: Ursus arctos; assembly: GCF_023065955.2. Taxonomy (NCBI): domain Eukaryota; kingdom Metazoa; phylum Chordata; class Mammalia; order Carnivora; family Ursidae; genus Ursus; species Ursus arctos. Next base: position 63,817 of record NW_026623121.1, read on the forward strand.
AGTTTGAAATTTGAAGATGTGAAGATGTATTTGGCTTTATTCAACAATTGATGAATTGGGTAGCATCTCTTTGAGTAATAGGTACTTGGAAGAGTTGTGTAAAATGGAAGTTTTATAGACAGAAGGAGGGTGGGGCAAGGAAGTTATTAGCCAAAAAAAAAAAAAAGATTGTTTCTGGCCTGGTCATCTTTTGGGGGAAAGGGAATGGCAGGGGTTTTATGCAGATTACCTTGCTAGTGCTAATCAGGAAATTTCAGATTTCAAAAACAGATTGTTCAAGGTCCCATTTCTGGGAGAGGTGGAAACTGCAGTTAAGTCCTGGTTTGCTGTTATGGGTGAAAATGACTCCATTTTGGGTCTATTGTTTCTTTTCCAACAAGGTGAATTACTGTCAATGTTTATGGGTTTCTTTATTTTTACTTTTGTAAGTATTTATTTCAGAAATAAAAAATAATTTCAGTTTTCATTCAGTGTTTCTTAAAAAGTCTTCTCATATCAGTGAATATTTTTGTTATGCACCTGTTGTGTGTTATGCGTTGAGTTAAATGCCGTGGGAAGGAAAATAAACTGTACACTACTTCTTTAGTTTGTCAACATGTCTTGATATTTCTGTACCAGCCTCCTTGTTGGTAGTCTTCTTGGAATTAGTAGGAAAGATTTGTGAGCAGCTCAGTATTAAATATAGAAATATAGCATGAATTTCTTTGAAGTTGTTTCTATTTAAATTGTTTTTATTACTAAAACACATGAACATATGTATTTAATATTTATTATTATAGCCCTTTTTAGATATCCTATATTAATTGGCTTTCTTTATGTTTTGCATTTAAAAGTGAATTCTAGTGCCAGTAACATTTTAAACTTCTCATTAATAAATGTAATTATTTCTTGAAATAGGCTTTGCAAGTCTCTTGCTTTGAGTAATCTTTGTGCCTCCCAACTGGAGTTGGAGAGAGATGTTAAGGGAGAAGTATTTCTGGAACTTTTGCTATTTGTTTTAGATTGTTACTAAATATGCTGGCTTTTTTCCTACATATAAATTGAGATACTTTCTAGCTTAACACACTTGTGCACTTAGTTTGTGACATATTTTTTCATGAAGTTCCTCTTTCAAATGACCCATTATCCAGTGTTCTCCAGTGTATTTCTTTTCACCTCCACAGGCTGAAATAGATACCTGTGAGCTGAGTAATTAATTCACTTTTTAATGTGTTTTAGTTTTACTTGACCATCATCGTTTTGGCAGCATCTTTATAATTTTTTCATTTATATGTGAGCAGTAATTTACATTTCTCTGATTTCTTGTGAATTCAGCATCTTTTCATAATTTTCTAGGCCATATCGCTTTCATTTTTTTGAGATCTCACTTTAATACCGTTGCCCAATTTTCGGTTGTATCATTCATCTTTATCTTACTGACTTGAAGTCTTGCTGGAGAAGCCTGAAAGAGCAAGGTGATGTCAAAACTGCCTAGATAGTAGGTGACCTTCAGTGTCGGCTTCTTGCGGAATCCAGAGAAACAGACCTGCTCAGCGGGATGGACGGCAAAGGCTCCTACCAGGTGAAGGGCTGGAAGCTCACACAGCAGCAGTTTGTGGCCCTTCTGTGGAAGAGGCTGCTGATTGCCAGACGGAGTCGGAAGGGATTCTTTGCTCAGGTGACAGTGCTGCTCCAGGCAGTGACTCTGGCTTCACAGGTGGGCTGCAGGCTCCCTGACCAGTGAAAAGCAGGAGAGGGTCATGGTTATGAGGTGGATGCTGGAGCCGGACTTTCTGTATTTCAATCCCAGTCCTGCTTCCTGTCGCTCACACATCTGCGAGCAAGTTACTTCTCTGTGCCTCCATGTCGTCATCTTTAGAATATGTGCCTGGGGCGCCTGGGTAGCACAGTCGTTAAGCATCTGCCTTCGGCTCAGGGCGTGATCCTGGCGTTCTGGGATCGAGTCCCACATCGGGCTCCTCCGCTGGGAGCCTGCTTCTTCCTCTCCAACTCCCCTGCTGTGTTCCCTCTCTCGCTGGCTGTCTCTCTGTCACATAAATAAATAAAATCTTAAAAAAAAAAAATGTGCCTATGACAAGGGTTATTATGAGGATTAAAGTGAGTAAGTGCTTAGAATGGGGCCTGGCATTAAGTAGTGCTGTGTGTGTTTGTGTGTGTGTGTATGTGTGTGTGCACGCACATGTGTGTTTTATGGTAGAGGACAGCGTAAAAAAGACAGAGTTTAGAAAAACTGACTGGGTCAATTTAGTTTTTGTAACCTGAAATGCAGTTGACATATAAACTTCTTGGAAACATGACTTTTCTCTAAATTGATTTTTAACTGCAAGTTGATGGAAAGGTAGCCAGAGGGGTCAGAAAAAAAAAAATGGACAAACAGAGAGGACTCATCACACTGTTGCCTGCATGTCAGTCAGTGTTTACATGCTAAGTCGCTTGGTCAGAAGGGATAAAATTATTCCACTGTTTAAAATCGAGAAGCATAGAGAAAGCGTCTGCAGAGATTCTTCCCTGAAGACTATGTGGGTAATGCAGAGAGTATGAGTTTGGAGCATGCAGACCTGGGTCTGACTTCCGGTTCTGCCACTTACTGGCTCTGTGACCTTGGGCAAGTTACTTAGTCTCTCTGAGCTCAGTTACCTTGTTTGTTGATTGGTGATAGGGTTGTAACGATAATGCAATGAGATAATGGTCATATAGTATTTTCTCATAAAGAAGGATTTAGGTAATGATACTTTTTGAGGCCATTCCATAGTGACAGCAGCTGCTGTTTCCTTTCAGAGTGTGGGATCTGACTGGGTCATTTAGTCTTGGCCTGTAGATTACAAGTGAGAATACTGAGGCTGCAGCGGGAGTGACTTCACATGGATACACTTGTAGTAGAGACTAAATTACCAGGCTTCAGGTCTTCTGGCTCCTGGTGCATGGCTTGTTCTCTCGGCCTTTCTTTGAGCTGAGCTGGGCTCATGGCCCATCGTGGTCTTTCTCAGGTCTTCAGAGGGAAGAGGCCAGGACCCAGTGTTGTGAGTCACTCTCACATGTGACCACCATTTACTCTGTAAAGCTTTGAGCTTCGTGCCTCTGCGAGGTGGCCACAGCCCCGGCCTTGTGCTGCCAGGCTCCAGAAATGGCCTGGAGGGAAGAGGTTTCGGTGGCAGGATCTGCTGCTTCCCACCTGCCGTGAATGCCTTGGTGGAGATTTGCTGTGGGTCCTGCGGTGCTCACTTGCATGCTGGCTGGTCTGGGAGGCTGACTGGACTCTTAGGGGCTTGTCCCAGTCTCCTTGTTGTGACATTTGCCCTTGTTTTGCCATTTCCTTTCCCCCTTTGTCCCCTGGTTATAGATCATCCTGCCAGCTGTGTTTGTTTGCATTGCCCTGGTGTTCAGCTTGATTGTGCCCCCCTTTGGCAAGTACCCCAGCCTGGAACTTCAGCCCTGGATGTACAAGGAACAGTACACGTTTGTCAGGTACGTGTTTGCTTTCCGTGCCCCAGGAGAGAAGAGAGCTTACGCAGATGGAGGGTGTTGACGCTGCTGAGGGCCAAGGGGAGGTGGACTCAAGAATCACACAGTGGAATGGATTTTATCAGCTATTCTAAAGCCGCAACACAAACTCATATCGTCTGCAAAGAACAGCAACAAATTGAACCTCCAAAAATAGACCCGTCCTCTGTTCCCGCTCTTGAGCTCCTTTCTTTTTACCCTGCTGTCATCTGTGTTTTACGTAAATAATCTGCCCTTGCAAAACACCTGTGAGGAAGCTATAGGTTGGACTTCTCACAGCTATGTTTTAATTCTGCCGGTTCATCCCAGGGCTTCAGCACACGGTCCCAGCTTTACACCTCCAGCTTCTTGTCTGCACAGTACATTTCATGGTATCATTGCGTTGCAGATATTAACGAGTGTTTGTTCTTCAGACACGAATGCCAGCTACTCTAACAATCCAGTGCTTCAAACAAAAGGACAAAGGAATTTCCCTACTTCCTTCCACAGTTTTCTTCATCTTGGGCTTTTTCTACACCGTTAGATGGGGAAGCATCTGACTAATGTAAAAGGGAAGCCTTAAAACAAACAACGAAAACAAAATATACATAAATATGCAAATTCGTTCTTCTTTCTCTAGCCCCATGTTTTTTTCCTGTTTGGTTCAGGTTCATGGATAACTGTGAAAGTATGTTTGAAAAACTGATCCTTAATGAAATTCTTCACATCAAAAATACGTGTATCAATGTGCATGTGCATTTATACGTGTGCACACACCCATATGCACAACTTTCCATTCATTACAACTTACACAAGCTCAGAGGGCTGTCCCTTACCTTGATCCCAAGTAAGCAGTGAGCGTCAGCTCCTTTTGGGTAGGTTTTGTGTTTTATTCTTTTCTGTTATGAGCGCTTGGCACACAGGAAGTGCCTACCAAAATGTTCAGTTTCAAAGAACAATTCCACCTCCCAGTTCCTGGTTTAAATGAATTGCTGAGCTGGCTGCCTCTCATGTACCCACAGTAATGATGCTCCTGAGGACTTGGGCACCCAGGAACTCTTGAATGCCCTCACCAGACACCCTGGCTTCGGGACCCGATGTATGGAAGGAAATCCAATCCCGTAAGTGTCCCTTGAGCTATGAGACCCTTGACAGCTTGTCACCTGGCGTGATGTCTGCTATATTACCTTTATCAGCTGTGATAGATGCCACATTGTGACTAGTATCATTTGTCCTTCAAAACCTTTTTTTTTAAAGATTTTATTTATTTATGTGACAGAGAGACAGCCAGTGAGAGAGGGAACACAGCAGGGGAGTGGGAGAGAAAGAAGCAGTCTCCCAGCAGAGGAGCCTGATGCGGGACTCGATCCCGGAATGCCAGGATCACACCCTGAGCTGAAGACAGACGCTTAACGACTGCGCTACCCAGGCGCCCCTCAAAACATTTTTTATCTTTAAAAAGCTGATACAGTAATCTAACCAGACCATCTAGAAACAAACTGAGCCGACCAGGAGAGTATTTTAACATCTGCAATATAAAATCACTACAGACGTTTATTTACTGCTTTAGAGGTTAATATTTAATTCAAATAGCACTTTGCACTGATCAGTTGCTTTCCCCTTCTTCCTTTCTACCAGCTCCTGTACCTAGACGCAGAGATAGGCTGCCATTATATATCATTTGCAGTTTGGCTTATCAGTTTCTTCACTTTACCAACCTGAAAGATGTTCTGTATTATTGTGTGTAAAAATGGACATTTTCTTCTTTTGGAGTTGCATATTTTTGTATTTTTCTTCCAAATCCTTTTTAAGGAAGTAGGCAGTGTATGGATAAACGCAGTGAAGTACCCATGTGTCTCTAAGTGGGTATGGGGGGAGGTGTGTGCGGAGGTCTTTGTGCATAAAGACCGTGAAGAGAGGTGCGTTTCCAAGCTACCCAAACCGCGGCCCATGCAGGTTAAAGGTTCTAGGCTCAGATACAATGATTTTCTGGCTCAGTTGTAGCACAGACATGGAGGAATTATGGAGAGGTGGGAAGGTATAGGAGGATTGGAGAAGGACTAACTTGAATTCCAGGTTTTAAAGGGAAGTTACTGAGTTTGCAAGTGACAGACCAGTGTGCCTGGTACCTGGGTGTGCAAGGTTTCAGAGCAGATTTCTAGACGGAATGCTACCATGTCCTTGCCAGCTCTTACTATTGGATATTTACTGAACATTTGCTGGTACTTACTGCTTCATGGGTGGTAAGCCCTAGCAGCCAGTGTTCGTTCCTAAAGAACAAGATGACCGTGATGGAAAAGGACATGGAGACATCCTCTCTGGAGTCACAAGACTTTTGACAAATCTGCATGTTTCGTAGGTGAGGTAGAAGAATTAGATGAGGTGGGTTCGTTATATGCCCGCTGAGCAGTGTGGACTCAGATAAGTGCCAGCACGGAAGGAGCTGGTCTGGGCTCTGGGCTAGCCTACAGAGACAAAAGAGGTCCGGCCCCTGCTGTGCGAGGATTCACAGCACCTGGGCAGAGCACTGCTGCGTGTGCGTGTGAGGGGCGGGGTGACGGAGGGGCCGCACTCTGGCAACTGTTCCTGAATTCACATTCTAGGTTTTACCAAAAGGAGTTGAACTGAGGGAGGTTTGACTGGGATGTTGACACTGGCATTGAGCTTTGTCTCGGTCAGTCATCTTGTGAAGGTTTTAGAGTGTGAACCCCATGTCTTACTTTGACTTTTCCATCAAGTCATGGTGCTTTAGAGAGAACGAGAGAGCAGTCCACAAATGTGATCCTTTGATATTTTTAGTACGTGCAAGAACAACATAAAGAGTGTGGCTCTGCTTTGTAGAATCTTGAAACTGGAAGGGTTGCTAGAAATGACTATTTCCACATGTCATTTTGAACTTTTATTTTACTGGTGGAGAAGATAAGACCCAAGAGGGTGAGCGTCGTGTTGATGGTCCACAGTGATTCAGCGCTCAGGTCAGGCATCAAGGCCTCGTGATGCTTGCAGACAACCTAGCTCTTCATGTACTGAGCACTCTCACCCCATCCCCTCCAAACCCCAATTCCGAGCTCATTTTAGAACATAAAGGGAATCTTGCCATTCTGCACCAGACTCTGGGCACACTGAGCATCACACAGAGACTCCTTCCCAGGCCCGTGTCATCTGGCATCTCCCTCCCTCCACCACTCATCTCCCATCACTCTCCCTCCTACCTCATCCTGTCCCAGCCACGCTGCCTTCCTGCTGTTCCTCAAACATGGAGAGCCTTTTTTTGGGGGGGGCTTTGTACCTGCACTTTCTATCACCTTTGCTTGTAGTGTTGTTTCTCCCCAAATCTTTTCCTGACTCCTTTCTAAGCTTTTATGCCTTGGGAGAAGGCAGTAGTCCCTCTTCTCCTGATTCACTGTCCTCTTATTTTGCTTTATTTTTGGCTGAGTGACGTTTGCTTACTGCCGCATTCCTCTACAAGAACGCAAGCTCCGTGAAGGCAGGGACTTTGTCTTGTTCACCCCAGACTCTCAAATATGCAGAACAGTGTCTGGCACATAGTAGATGCTCAGTGAATATTCGTTGAGTGAACACGGGAACAAGAGACCAAATGCCGGCAGACTGGATTGACTGGAGTTTGGTATCTGAGCATTTAGGGCCTCTTTGTGTTCTTTCATCCTTAACTGTAAAGTGAGTTTCACTTACGTGGTCTGGGGAGATCAAACAAATGGTGAGGGGGTGGTTGCGTGTTTGCGGTGCTTATTGGTGGGCGTGTGCTCCTGAGGCACCAGGAAAGGCCAGGTCCTCTCGGGTGATGCTACCTTTGATGTCCTCCCTTTGCAGAGACATGCCCTGCTCAGTGGGGGAGGAGGAGTGGACCACCGCCCCAGTTCCCCAGACCATCACGGACCTCTTCCAAAAAGGAAACTGGATGATGGAGAACCCCTCACCCACCTGCCAGTGTAGCAGTGACAAAATCAAGAAGATGCTGCCCGTGCGTCCCCTGGGGGCAGGGGGCTGCCTCCTCCACAAGTGAGTCACTCTCCATGTGACTGAGCAGATGGCGGTGCAGGGTAGGCTGGGAGCTGCTGCTTGGGAAGAAGGAATGGCTGACCTGGCATGTCAGGGGGTTGTCTTTCAGTCTTGATCTTCATTCTCATCTTAGGGAAAAGCATGTGAAAAAAAAGCATTTTGAAGGGAAGACGCTGGTTCACAAGTTTCTATATCTTAAGGTTGTTTCTCTATTTTGAAAAGTCAGCCTACGTTACTTACTTTTTAGTTAAAACCAGATCACAACACTGAGGATCCGTGGGCTGTGGAAGACCCAGTCTGGCTTCTCCCACTGAGTTAATGTGACAGAACATACTCTGACAGGCCCGGCTTCATCCCTGCTTCTGCCACAGATGAGCTGGTGACCTCAGACAGGCCACTCAGTTCTTGGGCCTTTTTCCTCACCTCTGAATTGCCCATAAAACCTCTGTGGGTCTTAAAACTCTGACAGTTTGTGAGACTGTGAGTCTGGGGAGCAGTTCTGAGCCTTTTTTCTGAGAACAGTTTCAGGAAGAGGCTTGCTTGTGATCTCCCTCTGTTGCTTCATCAGCATCTGGTTGCAGGGTGAGGACCAGCAACTGTAAATGGGTGCGAGAACTTAATGAAGTCCTGGTTACTTCTCCTTAAAATAACCGTGAATCTATTCATCAGTATAACTCCAATGAAGAAAAGAAGTCACTGGGCATGGTCAGTGATACTGCTCCCTAAAAACCTTTGTGACTATGAAGACTCATATCCCACTGTCTATTGTTCAGTAGTTCAGAATAATTTCCTTGGGGACATCTTGGCTTGGCATAAGTGAATGGCCAATGCTGACAGCTGAATGGACCAGCGTCTGTGTTTGGCTGATGGCAGTGCCTGAGCCCTGTGGGCAGGGTCTGGTCACACTGTGGTCCATGTTTGAGGGACATGTGTCATTGCTACCCATTTTGTTTTCTGCCCCAACTGTGGTTCATAAAGGCACATGTGCTTTCTTTACTTTAAATTTACAGAGCTTCTAGTTCAGTCATGTTATTAAATATGGTGGTTTTTAAACTGGTTTAATTCAAAGTATGAGTCTCCTATTCCAGTTATACTTTTTCCCAAATCACATTCCCAGAGGGTTGTATGGATTCCAGGACAGTTTTTTAGTTTTCACTTTTTATATGGACCTGACAAGGACTTGAAGAAATAGTATTAAAACTACCTATTTTCCTTGTTTTTCAACCCATTTGTTTCTTGGCGCTTTGAAGGAATAAGTGGGACTTGAGAAGAAAAGGAGTCCTTGAAGTCCATTCATACCTCTTGGAAAATGAGATGCCTTATGGCTGCCTCAAAACTTAGCTCTGTCACTACTTCCAATTTTTCCTCCCTTGCCTTTTCCCCAAGAGCCAGTACCCACAGTACTCTGAGCAGTGCAGAGTGGGACCCCTAAAGTGCCCTCATGCTAGGAAGGATCCATGGCTTGTCTATCCAGTCCTCTCTAGCCTACTGTGGTCAGTGCCCATCTGTTTGCTATGGCTCCCCATCTGCTTGCTTGAGACCCATGTTCAGGCCTGAGCTACCAAGTCTAGAGGAGCATCTGAGACGAATAACCACTCCTTCCTCAATGTGTCAGATGCCAGAGTCAATAATCAGGCCCAGGTCCCTTCGCTATCTCACTGGAGTTTCTATAAGCCCCTATAGACCCTTTCTATAAGAGTCAAAAGTTTGCCAGAATCCATTAGAGGTGGCTGTGATGTAACTTCCACAAAGTCTAACTTTGAATTTCCTTTGAAGAGGAAATATCTAAATGAAACACGTACATACTCCTGTGGTATCTGCTGCTGAGTGGTATTGTGTTCCACACTGTCTGTGTTTCATGTCAGGCTGTTATTTAGGTACGGTGGGTTTTCCCTGGTGACAGTAATTCTCAGTCACCTCCTCTGAGTCAAAGGATTCAAGAAACACTTGAAGTTGGCCAAGGTACTTTATCTATTCCAAGACTTGTCAGGAAAGTGGGCCCAGAGTTGCTGGTATGTGGGAGTCACAGTAGGTCAGTCAGATCATGTAGCAGCTTATTGTTTAGGACTTTTGCATACAAAGCCATCACTGGTATTTAGTGAGCTTGTGTCAGCCAAGACTGAGCTACTCTGTATATTTAGTATTTGAAAGTGTACATCCTGTATATGGAGCATGGCAGTTATTCTTTCTCTTATTTCCTACACGGTATCAATATAGGTCATTAGGAATTTTATACAAGACCCTTTGTAATGGGCTTATAGAACCATTCTTATAACCAGAATCTTAGAATTTCTTTTCTTTTTTCTTTTTTTTTTTTTTTTTAGAATTTCTCTATTAGATTGCTATGCTATATACTGTTGTTTTAAATTTATTTACAGCTGGAAGAATTTAACTTATTTAAGTAGTTTCACATTAATATTTCTGTACTTACTAAGTTTTCAAGCCACAGTGTGTGTGTGTGTGAGAATTTACAACCTGCTATTCTTATAAGGTCAGGAACAGTGGACCAAAGTGAATGCCAATAGGCCATTCTCAGACTTCTTTCAATAGTTTCATTATGGTACAGGACATTTTTTTTTTTTTTTTTTAGGCTTTATTTATTTACTTGAGAGAGAAAGAGGAGGAGAGAGCACAAGCACGGGGAGCAGCAGCAGGAGGGGGAGAAGCAGGCTCCCCACTGAGCAGGGAGCCTGATGCAGGGCTCAATCCCAGGCTACAGGATCATGACCTGAGCGGAAGGCAGACACTTAACCGACTACTGAGCCACCCAGGTGCCCTGGTACTAGACTAGAACTCAGTGAGATGTTATGGATTTGTTTTTCAGATTTTTGACTTGAAAATAATCATGTTTAAACTCTGAGTAAAAGAAATGTATTTATTTATTGAACAGATGTTTTTCCCTGGGCTATTCATCAGATATTTGTGTGTGTTTGTGTGTGTGTGTCCTCCTTGATTGTGTTTTCAACTGCATCAGTGACTCCTCAGATCCTCACTGACTTTCTCTCTCCAGGAAGAGCATGTCAGTGGACATCCTGTGTCCATCTGTGTTATCTCTGAAATGTTCTTCGTCTCAGCCAGTGTTGTGTTCCTGATCCAGGAGTGGGTCAGTGAAGCTCATGACTGCAGTTCATGAGCAGTGTAGATTGTCCTCTACTGGCTCTCCAGTTTTGTGTGGGATACGGTAAGAACACCCATCTGCTGCTGCTTTCTAAATCTCTGTTGGGGCTATGGATTGGAAGAAAGAGCCCCTGTCTCTTCTAAAAGGGTTCTAGCTAATCTAAAGATGAATGAAAAAGGGAAAGGCAGAAGCAGCTGTATATTTTCATGACACAGAACTGATCTTATGCCAGAGAGAAAAAAAGTCAGTCTACACTGACTGCAAGTAATACCACTGTCACCTAATTTGCTAAGTGACAACTTTTCAAAGAAACACTAAGGTAGAAGACTCTTAGTCAAAACTCAAAACCTCTCTGATAGGTTTTTACCTCCAGAGTTAGGATGTTCTTTGCCTTACTAGGAATTTATCTGTCCTTTGAATTCTTGAGGACCAGATAAGTGAGAGGTGAGTATGCTTCCTGTTTTTCAGTTTTCCCTCAGATAGCTAATAATTTACTATGTTGTATTTGCAATATATATTAGAAACATAAAATCATATAGCTGTAAATATAGACTACCATGAGAGCTTGCAAGTACCAAATCTAGTTTAAGAAGGCTAAGGTACTCAACTAAAATAAAAATTAAAGTTTTTTTTTTTGTAGGAAAATCCTAATACATCTGTGACAGTACCAATGAAATTCTCCTTGTGGGGTTATTAGCATGCTATTTACTTGAAGTAACTTAATACTTACAATAAAGACAGTACATTTATTACTGGCTCATTACCTTATAGCAACACAATAGTTCCAGGTAAGAGGATACAAATATAAAACACAATAAAAAGAATCAGAATGTATCTGGAGGCTTTTATTAGGGCAAACATTTCCATAACCACAAATATCTCATTATCACAGATACATTGTCCCAAGTATCTTTGTTAAATAGTAATCCAAGGTGAACTAAAAGTTAGCAAAATAAATTGTAAATGAAGACATTTCAGCATATAAACCAATGAGTCTTCAACAGTTTTTAATATGAGGATCTAATAACATTATTTTTCACATAAATAGTTATTAATATAAAAACCAAAATTAGTAGAGATGATACAGATGATATTGTACTTTTCCATAATAAACATGTTTAATATTTTTATGACTCTCATTTAGTATTACAAAATAAACTTTACTGGACAAAAACTTTTAAAATTTCAGAAAAATAGACATGAAAAGGTTGACAATGTATATAAATAATTTAAAAATATTATCATAGGCATGGAAATGTGACATAATCATTTCAACATAAGGAAATGCTATAAAAGCAGGGAGTTGTCAAAATAGAGTACAAAAGACATTCTGAAACAAATGAAAAAAATCAAGATCTTGTAGGAATGACAACAATTTTTAATGTATGACAGATACTGAAATGCCAAAGGGAAAATGAACAGAACTATTTCGTCATGGTGGAGACAATGGACAGAGGTAGCTTTTAAAAATGCAAAGGACATAGCAAATTAACTTACCACCTCCTTCAAATAAAAATAAGAATCTCTTGGGAGAATTTAAGCACCATTAGCAGACGCATCTTATAGCAGTTAATGAAATGCTTCGTATTTCAATGGAAAACTATTTCAATGGTGAAAATGACATAGGAATCAGAAGCATATTCTGCTGAGACTCAAGGAAGTTAACACTCTCCCGAACTGGAAAAAAACATTTCATAAGAAGGCATATAAAGTTAAAAACCAAATCAAATTTGTTATGAGAATAATTCATGCCTAGTGAAATAGCTTACCAGCTGCCACAACCCTGGGATCCTCATGAGACTGATGTCTCCCAGCTGCACGACTGTCTGCACTCTCATTCCACCAAAGAACATGAACTGCAGAAATAAACCAAAAATAGTTTCTAAAGACTATGGTGTTACTACAAGTAAGAAATACAGAAAAATTAATCAGAAACATTAAGTCTTGTTGTTTAAATCAAAATAGTGAATATCCAAAAGGTAAAATTAAGTATGTTAGTAGTAAGATTTCAGAAGGGCTCAGAGATTTGGCAGAGAAATTTATAAATTAATCAAACTGGTTTTATAGATGAAGAAACAGAAGGCTCTAAAGGGAAAGTAAATAACACACTAAACACACAATTAAGTCTAGAATGAGGCCTCGTGACTTTCTAATACCTTTTAGTTTATTTAAAAAAGGAAGATTATAAAATAATTGTGTTTACTACTGAAAATTTTGATGATACGAAGAAGCAAAAGTAGCGTAATTTTAACCACCTCAAGAGAACCTCTATTGACATTTAGAGCATTTCTTTTAAACAAATGAGTAAAATCAAATTGGGGCAAGCTATATATTACACTTACCAATAGATTTTAAAAAACCAATAATGCGTATTTCCCATGGTAGTAACCTTAATTTTTAACAGCTATGTGAATTCCTCCCTATAGATATAAGAACTTTTTATCCAAACCCCTGACCTATTAGATTATTATTTTATTTTTGAAATATGGAATAAATGTTTTTGTGCATAATATTTTACAAATTTTTAATAACTACAATGTAAGTATGTTAGCTGTATAGGAAAATGCGGATAAAAAGAGAAAAGAGGAGTCATTTCTATACCACATAGAAAAAAAAAACTTTTATATTTGTTGTATCTCTTTCCATATTTATGTATATACATATAGGTACTTTTATGAATATGTATTTATACACACATAAACATGTAAATTTACAGTTATATAAATACATGATGTAGATGATACATATTTTTTTCTGGATTATATGCATACTACATAAAAATGTTCCTTTATTGTAAATAATACTGACATAAACTTCGTTAGAGCAGCATCTATATATATATCTATAATAACAAAGTTGATGACAACTACTACTAATATTTATTGGGTGTTGATTATGTCAGACCTGGTTTTAAGCATTTTGCATATATTAACTCATTTAGTCTTCATAATAATTTTAGGTGGTAGATTATTAGTATCATCATTTTATGGATGAGGAAACTAAGGCACAGTGAGGTTAAATAACTTACCCAGGCTCACAAAGTTCTAAGTGGTGAAGCTGGGATTCAAACCCAGGAAGTCTGGATCTGAATATTCTCTTAATATAAACTCCTAAAATTTAAATTCAGAGAACCAGAGTATATCTTGTGTGTGTGTATATATATATATATATATATATATATATATATACACTTACAAATATACAGTGTATATGTTATACACTGTCCTCCAGAAATGAAGTACTCAGCATATTACCATTCTCCTAGTACACTAACAATGAATTAAGATTAAAAAATGTGTGCGCACACACATTTTCTTTTCTTTTTTTAAAAGATTTTATTTATTTATTTGACAGAACAAGAGAGCAGGAGAGCACAAGCAGTGGAAGTGGCAGAGGGAGAAACAGGCACCCTGCTGAGCAGGGAGCCTGATGTGGGGCTCGATTCCAGGACCCTGGGATCATGACCTCAGCTGAAGGCAGTCACTTAACCAACTGAGCCACCCAGGTGCCCCTTCTTCTTTTTTTTTTTTTTTAAAGATTGATTTATTTTAGAGAGAGAGCACATGTGTGCATGAATGGGGGGAAGGGCAGAGGGTGAGGGAGAGAGAGAATCTCAAGCAGATTCCCCACTGAGTGCGGGGCCCAGTGCAGGGCTTAATCTCATGACCCATGAGATCATTACCTGAGCTGAAATCACAATTTGGACACCTAACTGACTGAGCCACACAGGCGCCCCAAGATTACAATATGTATGCACACACATTTGCATAATTTTTTCTTGCAAAAGTTATACATGTCCATTATAGTAAATTAGAAACTTAAAAAATCTTTAATCTCATTATTTAAATATGGCTATATATTTTGTGTCATTTCAAGTTTCCTTCTTGTATAACTAAACACACCTACATATCCATGCATATTTCCTTAATATTGGCAAAAACAATTCAAAAAATTAAGGCTTTTTGCCCAGGGCAGCCCCAGAGTGGCCTCTTACAACACAGGAACTAAGCCCTGCCCACAACTGGCAAAAAGTGCTATTGCAGACAACTGGACTCCAGGCAAATATGGCTCAGCCACAATAGTAAGGTATATGCAACACACATAGGAAACACTCTGGAAGGGGCAGGTTCTGGTGAACAGGTGACACTGCACTGCAGAGCACTACATGACCTCTTCTTCATAAGGCCATTACTTGCCTAACACATAGAAAGAGACACAGAGAGACAAAATGAAGACACAGAAGAATATGTACCAAATGAAACGACAGGACATAATTCAGCAAGAGAACAAAATGAAATAGAAATAAGCAATATACCTGATAGAGAATTTAAAGTAATGATCATAAATATACTCACTGTGCTTGAGAAAGGAGTGGAGGATCTCAAAAAGAGATAGAAAATATAAAAAGAACCAGTGAGAGATGAAGAACTCTGTAAATGAAATTAAAAAATACACTAGAGGGAATATATAGTAGATTAAAGGGAGCAGAAGAATGGACCAGTGAGCTGGAAGACTGTAATGGAAAACAATAAAGCTGAACAGGAGAAAGAAAAAAGATTAATTTAAAAAAATGAGAATAGGTTAAGGGAACTCAGTGACACCATCAAGTGTAATAACATTTGCATTATAGGGATTCCAGAGAAAAGAGAGAAAAGGGGCAGCAAATTTATCTGAAGAAATAATAGCTGAAAACTCAAGGAAACAAATCCAGGTTCAGGAGGCACAGAGAGTTCCCAACAAAATCATCCCAAGGAGGTCCACACCAAAATATACAGTAATTAAATGGCAAAAAGTACTGATAAAGAGAAAAATTTAAAAGCAGCAAAAGAAAACAAAACAGTTATATATGAGGGAAACTCCATGAGGCTATCAACTGATTTTTCAGCAGAAACTTTGCAGACCAGAAGAGAGTGGCATGACATACTCAAAGTGCTGAAAGGAAAAAACCTGCAACTGAGAATACTCTATGCAGCAAAGCTATCATTCAGAACAGAAGGAGAGAAAAAGAGTTTCTCAGATGAATAAAAGTTAAAGGAGTTCATCACCAGTAAACCAGCCTTACAAGAAATGTCAAAGGGGATTCTTTGAGTGGAAAGGGAAGACTGTAAGCAGGAGTAAGAAAAGGAGGAGGGGAAAACATTTCAGAGGTACATATAAACTTGATAAAAGTAGTAGATTGATCACTTATAAAACCAGTATGGAGGTTAAAGACAAAGCAGTAAAATCAAGTATATCTATAAAAATCAGCCAAAGGATTCACAAGGAGATGTAAAGTATGACACATATACCTAAAATGTAGAAGGGAGGGGAGTTAAGATTTAGTGCTTTTATAATGGGTTCAAACTTAAGTGACCATCAACCTAACATAGACTGCTATATGCATAAGATGTGTATATAAACCTAATGGTGACCACAAATAAAAAAAACGGTAGTAGATATACAAAAAGTATAGAGAAAGGAATCCAAGTATATCACTAAAGAAAGCCATCTAACCACAAGTGAAGAGAGCCAGAGAAGGAACAAAGAATAATAATAAATAAAAAAAAGAGTAAGTTACAAAATGGCAATAAGTACATACCTATCAATAATTACTTTGAATGTAAATGGACTAAATGCTCCAATCCAGGTGACTGGATAAGAAAGCAAGACATCTATATGCTGCCTAAAAGAGACTCAGTTCAGACCTAAAGACACATGCAGACTGAAAGTGAAGGGATGGGAAAACATTTATCATGCAAATGAAAAGAAAGCTGGGATAGCAATGCTTATAGCAGACAAAATAGAAATGGAAACAACACTGTAATGAGACATAAAGGACACTACATACTCATAAAGGGAACAATCCAACAGGAAAATGTAACAATCATAAATACTTATGCACCGAACATGGGAGCATCCAAATACATGAAGCAGCTATTAACAAACATAAAGGAAGTAATTAATAGTAATACAATAATAATAGAGGACTTTAACACCCCACTTAAATCAATGTCTAGATCATCCAAACAGAAAATCAACAAGGAAACAATGGCTTTGAATGACACACTGGACCAGATGGATCTAGCAGGTATATTTAGAATATCCCATCCTAAAACAGTGGAATACACATTCTTTTAAGTGCACATGAAACATTCTCCAGGACAGATCACATGTTAGGCCACAAAACAAGTCTCAACAAATTTAAAAAGACTGAAGTCATACCATACATCTTTCCCAACCACAATGCTATGAAATTAGCAATCACAAGAAAAAGTCTGGAAAGACCACAAATACATGGAGGTTAAATAACATGCTACTAAACAATGAATGGGTCAACCAAGAAATCAAAGTGGAAATCAAAAAATATAGGGAGACAAATGAAAATGAAAACACAAGGGTCCAAAATCTTTGGGATGGAGTAAACGCTGTTCTTGGAGGGAAGTTTATAGTAATATAGATCCACCTCAAGAAGCAAGAAAAATCTCAAATAAACACCTGAAACTTACACTGAAAGGAGCTAGAAGAAAAGGAACAAACAAAACCAAAAACCAGTAGAAGGGAATAATAAAAGATCAGAAATAAATTAAATAGAAACAAACAAACAAAAAATAGAACATATCAATGAAACCAGGACTAGTTCTTTGAAAAGAGCAAGAAAATTGATAAACCTTTAATCAGACTGTTCAAAAATAGAGAGGATTAAATAAAATCAGGAATGAAAGAGGAGAAATAACAACCAACACCACAGAAATACAGAGGATTAGAGAATATTATGAAAAATTATATGCCAACAAACTGGACAACCTAGAAGAAATGGATAAATTCCTAGAAACAAAAGACCTCCTGAAAATGAATCAGAAAGAAACAGAGGGGCGCCTGGGTGGCACAGCGGTTAAGCGTCTGCCTTCGGCTCAGGGTGTGATCCCGGCGTTGTGGGATCGAGCCCCACATCAGGCTCCTCCGCTATGAGCCTGCTTCTTCCTCTCCCACTCCCCCTGCTTGTGTTCCTTCTCTCGCTGGCAGTCTCTATCTCCGTCAGATAAATAAATAAAATCTTAAAAAAAAAAAAAAAAGAAAGAAACAGAAAATTTAAGCAGACTATAAAAGTGATGTAATTGAATCACTGATCAAAAAACTCCCAAAACACAAACGTCCAGGACCATATGGCTTCACAGGTGAATTCTACCAAACATTTGAAGAAGAGTTAATGACTATTCTTCTCAAACTATTCAAAAAAATAGAAGAGGAAGGAAAGCTTCCAAATTCATTCTATGAAGCCAGCATTACCCTGACACCAAAACTAGATAAAGACACTACAAAAAAGAGAACCACAGGCCTGATAAACTTAGATGCAAAAATCTATAACAAAATATGAGCAAATCAAATCCAACAATACATTAAAAAAATCATTCACCATAACCAAGTGGGATTTATTCCTGAAATGCAAGGGTAGTTCAATATTTGCAAAGCAATCAAATGATACATCACATCAATAAAAGAAAGGATAAAAACCATATGATCATATCAACAGATGTAGAAAAAGCATTTGACAAAGTACGACATCCATTCACGATAAAAACCCTCAACAAAGCAGGTTTAGAGGGAACATATCTTAACATAATAAATGCCATATGTGAAAAACCCAATGCTAACATCATACTAAATGGTGAAAAACAGCTTTTTCTCTACATTCAGGAACAAGGTAAGGAAAAAGAGGTCCACTCTCACCAATTTTATTCAACATAGTACTGGAAGTCCTAGCCACAGCAATCAGACAACGAAAAGAAATTAAAGGCATCTAAATTGGTAAAGAAGAAGCAAAACTCACTATTTGCAGATGGCATGATACTATATATAGAAAATTCTAAAGACTCCCACCAAATACTACTAGAACTGGTAAATGAATTCAGTAAAGCTGCAGGATACAAAATCAACATAAAGAAATCTGTTGCATTTCTATACACAAATAATGAAGTAGCAGAAAGAGAAATTAAGAAAACAATCCCATTTTCAATTATATAAAAAATAATAAAATACCTAGGAATAAACTTAACCAAGGAGGTGAAAGACCTGAATGCTGAAAACTATAAAACACTGATGAAAGAAGTTGATGATGACACAAACAAATGGAAAGATATTCCATGCTCATGGATTGGGAGAACCAATATTTTTAAAATGTCCATACTACCTACCCAAAGCAATCTACAGATTTAATGCAAGCCTATCAAAATACCAACAGCATTTTTCACAGGACTAGAACAAATAATCCTAAAATTTGTATGGAAGCACAAAAGACCCTGAATAGCCAAAGTAATCTTGAAAAAGAAGAACAAGACTGGAGGCATCATAATCCCAAATTTCACGATATACTACAAATCTGTAGTAATAAAAACAGTATGGTACCAGCACAAAAACAGATGCATAGATCCATCATAGATCAATGGAACAGAACAGAGAGCCCAGAAATAAACTCGTATTTATATGGTCAATTAATCTTCAACAAAGGAGGCAAAAGAAAAAGACACTCTTCAATAAATGGTGCTAGGAAAAATGGCCAGCTACATGCAAAAGAATGAAACTGCACCACTTTCTTTCACCATACACAAAAATAAACTCAAAATGGATTAAAGACCAGAGGTACCTGGGTGGCTCAGTCAGTTAAGTGGCTGCCTCTGGCTCAGGTCATGATCCCAGGGTCCTGGGATTGAGCCAAGCATCGGGCTCCCTGCTCAGTAGGGAGCCTGCTTTTGCCCCTCCCCTTTGCTCATGTGCGTGCTCTCTCTCTCTCTCTCGCTCTCTCTCGCTCTTTCCCACTCTCTGTCTTAAATAAATAAAATCTTTTAAAAAATGGATTAAAGACCTAATTGTGGGACCTGAAACCATAACTCCTAGAAGAAAACACTAGCAGTAATTTCTCTGACATTAGCCGTAGCAACATCTTTGATATGTCTCCTAAGGCAAGGGAAACAGCAGAAATAAACTATTGGGACTACATCAAAATAAAAAGTTTCTGGGGTGTGTGGGTGGTTCAGTTGGTTAAGTGTCTGCCTTCTGTTCAGGTCATGATCCCAGAGTCCTGAGATCGAGCCCCATGTCAGGCTTCCTGCTCAGCAGGGAGTCTGCTGCTCCCTCTCCCTCTGCCTCTTCTCTGGCTTGTGCTCTCTCTTTCCCTCTCTCACTCTTGCTCTCAAATAAATAAAATCTTTAAGAAAATGAAAAAAAATAAAAAACTTCTGCACAGCAGAGGAAACCATCATTAATACTAAAGGACAATCTACTGAATAGGAGAAGATATTTGTAAATGATATATCTGATAAAATATATAAAGAACCTATATAACTGAACACCCAAAAAACAAATAATCCAATTAAAAAATGGGCAGAAGACATGAATAGACATTTCTCCAAACAAGGCATACAGATGGCCAACAGACACATGAAAAGATGCTCAACATCACTCATCATCATCAAAACAAATCTAAACCACAATGAGATATCACTTCAAATCTGTCAGGATGGCTAAAATTAAAAAAACACAAGAAACAGCAAGTGTTGGCAAGGATGTGGAGAAAAAGAAACCCTCATGTGCTGTTGGTGTGAATGCACACTGGTGCAGCCACTCTGGAAAACAGTATGGAGGTTCCTCAAAAAATTAAAAATAGAATTACCATAGGATCCAGTAATTCCACTACTGGATATTTACCCAAAGAATATGAAAACATGAATTTGAAAAGATATGCACCCCTATGTTTACTGCAGCATTAATTATAGTAGTCAAGCTATGGAAGCAACCCAAGTTCCATTGATAGATGAATGCATAAAGAATTTGTGGTATATATATATAACGGAATATTACTCAGCCATAAAAAAGAATGAAATCTTGCCATTTGCAACATATGGATGGATATAATACTAATGGATATAATGCTAAGCAAAATAAGTCAATCGGAGAAAGGCAAATACCACATGATTGCACTCATAATGGAATTTAAGAAACAGAACAAAGAAAAAAAGAGACAAAGAGCCCTGACTCTTAAATATAGAAAACTGTTGGTTGCCAGGGGGGAGGTAAGTGGAAAGGTGGGTAAAATAGGTGAGGGGAATTAAGAGTACACTTATCATGGTGAGTACTGAGTAATCTATAGAACTGCTGACGCACTATATTGTATTCCTGAAACTAATTTAACACTGTATGTTACTTATACTGAAATTTAAAAAAATGAAAAATTAAAAAAATGTCAAATATAACAGGTAAGCCTTTTTATTTATATTGCCAATTTTTTGAGGGAAAATGAAGCAGATATGAACCCAAAAGTTTAACTCATTTTTCTCTGACCTATCTAATACCATATCTATATAATGTATCCTTATCAGGTAAAAACTGGCATCTCATTGTTTTAATCTGAATCTTCTTTAATACATTTTTAGTAGTCATCTGTGTCTACCTTTGTAGAAGTATTTATTATTTATTTATTTTTTGCTTTTTGATTTCATTTTAGGTATTTTGGGAGGCACGAGGTTTGACCTTTGTTTAATAAAATCATCAGTTTATTCTCTTTTCCCTTCATAGTTTCTTCATTTGCTTTTTGGCTTAGAAATATTGTTTCCAAACACATTATTAATTAAATTCATCTGTACTTTGTTTTAGTAATTGTATGAATTCAATTTTTTAACTGAAATCCATAATCCATCTTGATTTTATTTTAGCATATTGTATAAGATACGCATCTAATATTTTTTCTCCTCTTCATATATTTTCCAAATTGAATATACATCTATTACATATATATTAGTAGAGGTTGGCTTCCTGAGCCATGATTAGCTCAGTTTTGGATATGTCAGGTCTGAGATGTCCATTGGACATACAGTGGAGAAGATGAAGAGGCAACCGGATAGTACAAGTCCTTCAAATATTTATGAGCTGTTCTTAGTCATTTATCCTTTCAGGTAAACATTACAAACATTTTTCAGAGTTTGCCACAAGAAAACTCTCTGAAATTCTGACTGGAGTATCTTTCAACTTTAAAAATTAAAGATCCCAAATAGGTATTTTATTAAATTAATAAACCACATGCTTATATCATATATATATTACATATACTTGAGTAGTGGAAAATGGGTAATTTTTTTTCTTTGGGCTTGTCCATGTTTTTAATATTTATAATAACTACATATTACTTTTTCACCCCTAAACAATCTTTCTAGCCCAAGTAATGTTATTTAAAAAAAAAAAAATCACAGAGACATCTGAATGGTGCAGTTAAGTGTCTGACTCTTGGTTTCTGTTCAGGTCATCTCAGGGTCTTGAGACTGAGCCCTTCATTGGACTCCACACTCAGTGTGGAGTCTGCTTAAGACCCGCTCTCCCTCCACCCCTCTCCATCATTCTCTCTCGTGCATGTGTGCTTTCTCTCTCTCTCTAAAAATAAATAAATTTTTTTAAAAAATTCAAGAAGCACAAACTTCTAGTTGCAAGATAAATAAGTTTTGGGGCTGTAATATACAACATGATGACTACAGTTAACAATTCTATATTGTATACTTGAAAGCTAAAAGAGAGTAGATCTTAAAAGTTCTTATCATAAGGAGAAATAATTTGTAACTGTGAGGTGATGGATGTTAACTAAACTTATTGTGGTGATCATTTCACAACATATAAATATATCAAATCATTATGTTGTATACCCTAAACTTCTATGTCGATTATATCTCAATAAAACTGGGAAAAAAGGAAAAAAAAATCATTAAAAGTACATTAGGAGGAAAATAAGGTGATGAAAGAAATAGGTGACTTTTTCAGGTTCCTTCCAGTATTTAAAATTTTATCATTTTGATGTATCAGGGAAAAGAACAGTTTAGTATTTAAAAAAACTTTATGAGGTGAATAACATTCTTTTTTAAAAAAATATTTTTATTTATTTGAGAGACAGAGATAGTGACAGAGATAGCGAGAGAGAGCACGAGCAGGGAGGAGCGGGAGAAGCAGGCTCCCAGTTGAGCAAGGAGCCCTATGCGGGGCTCGATCACAGGAGCCCAGGATCATGACCCGAGCTGAAGACAGACACTTAACCGACTGAGCCACCCAGGCCTCCCAGGTGAATAAAGTTCTAAATAAGATGTAAAACAGGTTTGCTCAACCCTTAAAATTATAAAGCTAAAACTTGGACAATAAAAAATAAAATATACTCCATAATAAGAACAGAGACAAACTGATCAAAGGAACTTAATGTGGATCACCCATATATTTTGCAATTTCATAAGAAGAAATAGACAACTGTACCTCTGTTGAGCACTCCATATTCTGCATGGAACACTCCAACTAGTTTTGTGTAGCCTCGATTGATATGAGCATGAACTGCCCTTTTAAATGGGTCACCCCACAGAGCTGGCCCACCAGGTTTCATCTGAAAAGTAGCAAGTTCATAGATTCCTAGAATAGGGAGAAAAATAATTATTTTATAGAACACATTCAAGCAATTTCTAATCAAGTTCAGTTTGCTTCCAGTGGAAGGCTAACTATATATATAGATTTTGAGGATCATACCCACATACATGTTTATGTAGACATATTTACTAATAATTTGCATTGTTTTTCTTTGCTTTTATGTTTAAAAAGTCCTTGTCCCAGTTTAAGGGTCAGTTGTTAAATTTATCATACAGAACAAACAAAAATGGATGGAATCTATAGTTAAGGTATTATCTAAGCTATTTTTAGAATATAAAATTTGTCAGTAAAAGTTAGTGAGAATTTATGATGCAATAGTACTTTTTAGTTGCCTGAGTCATATTTTTATAAAAGAAATGAATAAAGGACGTATTTCCAGTCTCTTACAGTTCTATTCTTCTTACCAATTTCTACCAATTTATCTCTCTCTATAATTTCCCCTGTAAGATTCCATTTCCAACAGGAACAGCAAGCAAATAATGAACCTGAAGTGATTGTCTCCGAGTTCTGAGGAAAAAAATAATTCTAAAAGAGATGGTTTTATTACTCCTAAATATCCAGGTAAATATTTGGAAAGCATTTTACCTTCTGGATGGAAGTATAGACCAGGTGAAGAGAAGGAAACCAGGGGACAAGTAGATTTAGAAAGTAAAAGAAAAACGTGCAAAGTTACTGAAGAATCATGAATAACACAGAGGAAAAGAACTAAGATTTGATACTTTCTGAGAAGCCAACTAGTTCATTTAGTTAGTGCTGAAAGCTGAGGGGGAGCTAAGAGGGTAAGTTTCTAAAGACTTTTCAAATCTCTTATAATCTAAAACACACTACAAAGTTGGGAATAATGGGGGAAATAAGACAACATTTAAATTAGTTTGCTTTTGCTAATCTGACCTTTGTTTAAAACTGGACTGAGGTAATAATTTCTTTAAGTCAGCAAGAAGTGAAATCAGCAAGAAGACAAATCTTTAGGAATTACTTTCAAACTGAGAAATAAGAAAGAGGAAGACATGAAAGTTAAGACTATAGTAATACAGCTTTGCAGTGCAGTTAACTCATTCCTAGTCAGTTTTATAAGCAAATATATACTTAAGATTTAAGATTAGTTGTAGTTTATGGAAAAATACTTTTATATTTAAAAGTTTATGTTATTTTAAAATTATGACAAAGTATCACATAGCATCCCTCACCTACCCACAGATGTGTTCTCTGCTCCCAAGGCCCAACTTCTCAACCTTTACTGACCATGTTAATGTTTTCTATAATATAGCTAAGCTTTAAGAATCAATAAGATACCAATATGGAAAAACACTTCATTATTTAATGGTCATTTCTCAAAAAGACAAGCTAAGAGCACAATCTATTTTTATCTGAACAATTAACATATGTTCCTATATTAAACAAAGATTAACTTCTTTTCCATTAGAATTTGAGTTTTTATAGCTTAAAATCTTTAATGTTTTCTCTATCGGAATCAAAAGTGACTAAGGGGGAGGACTTACCTTCTTTTGGAGGCTTTTCTGGTTTGCACCATGGCACCAAATAAGTAATCTCACTCTCTTGTTTATCAATAAGAGCCAAATTTGGAATGAGGTATTGTTCTTGCCATTCCTTATCTTTGGCCAATGCTTTCCGAACTTCAGTTCGATGAGCAAAA
The DNA here is from genome assembly GCF_023065955.2 of Ursus arctos. Classification (NCBI taxonomy): domain Eukaryota; kingdom Metazoa; phylum Chordata; class Mammalia; order Carnivora; family Ursidae; genus Ursus; species Ursus arctos. The sequence goes on from NW_026623121.1 coordinate 88,512, forward strand.
TTATCTATGGGAAAAGGAGTAAGAAAACCAAAAATTACTGATTTAAGATCACCTGTGTTTCTTCTGTTTCATTCAGTTCACCATGTGTTCATCAAGGGCACAGAAGGACACTGTATTATATCACTAGAGATAACATACAGATGTGACATCTGTCTCCCAAGTTTCTCGTGGCCTGAAAGGGCAGTAGAAATGTAAACAACTAATGCTAATGTCATGTAGTGGGCTTTACAGACTCTACCACTTAGTAGGCAGTTAGGTTAACTCATGTTAAGGTATTAAATCTTTCTGTGCCTATTTCTTAATCTGTAAAATGGGGATAATGATATAGTATCTCCCTCTAGTGTTGTTAAGATTAAATGAATTAGTAAACAAGAGGAGCTTACAACAGTGTTTGGCACCTCCTTAGAACTCAAAACACATTAACTAGTCTTATTAATTTAATCGAGGCATTTAAATTATAGTGGCAGTTTAGGGTATTTTTCTATGGTGGTCGTGGTGATGGGTGATCAGGTCAAGATACACCTTGAATTACATTTAACGTAAATGAAATTAAGATGCACTTTGACAGCTATTGCTTTGAACCAAGAGCTTCCAAAGAAATAGTGCTGATTCTCTTATTGTCATCCCTTCTTTTTTACTCAGTACTATTTCTCTTCTCTGTTTCCCAAACAAGTACATATATTTGTTAACATATGGGCCTAGTACTACATTTAACTATTAAGGCCTCATAAGACTAATGGTAAAATAGTTTTCTATGGTTTATGCTGAGGATAAGGAATAATATCTATCCTAGAGCTTAAGTAAGTTTTATCAGGACTGTACAAGCAGTTTTTTGTTTTTGTTTTTTTTACTGAGATACAATTCAATTGGTGGTGCATTAAAGCATAAATTGTGTCTTAATGGGGTTTGTTCTACTACAGTTGGGAAGACCCCTAAACTGTGGACATGCTAAGTATAGAATGAGCACTTTTCACATTAAAGTATTTTATGACTATTAACTTTGGAAACAGATGACCAAATACTAAATGAAATTATTAAAAGCTTTTGGATATCATGATGTACTACTGTGGACTTCAGGATAATTAGACAATGGAGTAACAAACATTCTTGGGATTCCAGTAACCATACTCCTTCCTCTACTAAACCAGGGGTGGATCAGTTTCAATATGGGAAGAACTCTAATTCCTTTTCCTTTACTTCCCTAAACTAGTATAATGACAGTGAATTCCTTGAAACTCTGGGGTATAGAAATAAAATAAAAGTGGTCCAAAACCTAACAGATTTATTATATCCTACAGAAGGGTGAAGCCTTCAAAGTTTACTATCATCTCCTATTACCTTCTATTTCACTAAAGTCCCTAGACATTTGAATAATTTCTGTTGAAACACTGATATCCCCTATAGCTTCAAAAAAAAATTCTACTTTGCTTTTATGATCTTAAGCCACTCGGGTTCTTGCAATCACTGCTTTAAATTTTTTATAAACCATCTTTACAAAAAGCTATTCTTAACTTTCCCTAAGAATTAGAGTGTGGTTCATAATTTTATGACTTGAAATCTGAGATGCCATTTTCTCACTGTCACATTCTCGTATGCTAATAAAAGGTTCCAGCAATGAGTTACTATAGGTATACCACTGGGAGGCACAATCCCTTAATTTATTTTTTAGTATTGCTATTTAAAAGTTTTACTTCACCTGTATGTATTTATAATAATATGTATGTATTTATAGTACTATAGATCCAAGAACTAAGTCACTAAGTCGTGGGTAACATCTATCAGAATGAAAATCTGTACTGAATACTTAAGCTGATGACTCATACTTAAGCTGATGACTCATACCATACTTCCAAATATGAAACACTTTATTCATTCTGCCTCCAAATTCTACACTCCAGTATCCAACCAATTCAGAGTGAGCTGTCCGAAGATGAATGTTTTTCTTAGTATTTTCCAGGAACTCATTCATCTTTGAGGGCTTAAGATAATAGGTACGAAATTCATAGAGTGTTCCATCGTATTGTCTGGGGCCTGTAGCAAAGGATGAGCACACCTGAAGAAAGATAAGGCAAATTTAAATATTTTGGGAAGGTAGGGTTTATAATATTATGTTACAACCAAATCTGAATCTGGAAACAAGGGACAGTCAGTAGACTAACAATCTGTACTTCTGTGGTCCTTTCTCCATAGATAATTTGTTTAGAGAGATCAGTAAAGTGAACTACTTTTAAGTATTACAAATATATAGATACTATGTCCTTGTAGGTTGTCTACCTCTAGTTGCTTTTCCATGAGAACGTTCTTCTAAGAAGCCATTGGGGCAATTTCTTTACCCAAAAACTACAATTAGGATCCTAATAAGTTTTGCAAATAGTTTAATTATCCCTTATTTAGTCAATATTCCATCTTTAGTCAATATTATGTTATAATTAAACATTTAAAACAATTTTATAAAATATACAGTATTTTGGCTGGCACAATGAAAATGTGTTTACTAGCAGAAAATTCTTTTTTTTCTTTCCTTTCTCTCTCTCTTTTCTCTCTCTCTCTCTCTTTCTGGGTTCTTGAAACAATGGAAATTGCTGGTCAGGTGAAAGTATTTCCTAAATCCAATGAAGTAGACCACTGGTCAAAAAATAGGATAGAGGGGCACTGGGGTGGCTCAGTTGGTTAAGCACTGAATTCTTGACTGCCACTGAGGTCATGATCTAAGGGTTATAAGATCCCTGCCTCTAGCTCTGTGCTGAGCATGGAGCTTGCTTAAGATTCTCACTCTCCCTCTCTCTGCCCCTGCTCACTGTACTCTCGCTCTTAAAAAAAAAAAAAAAAAAAGGATAGGAATTTAATTAATAGGAAACTATAACCTATCCAATTGCATTGTAATATAGAAGGTGTAAAGCTAGAAAAAGGAAAAAAAGTCAATGAGTCACAATTGTCTGAGTCATTGTTTTTTGGTTTTTTTTTTAAGATTTTATTTATTCACTTATTTGAGAGAAGAGTGCACATGAGCCAGAGGTGGGGGGTGAGAGTGGGGGTGGTAGTGCGGAGGAGCAGAGGGAGAAAAGAAGACTCCATGCTAAGGGTGGGAGCCAGAGGTGGGGTTAGATCCCAGGACCCTGAGATCATGACCTGAGTTGAAACCAAGAGTTGGACACTTTAGCTGCCTGAGCCACCCAGGTACTCTTGAGTCATTATGTTTTTAATTATAGATGCAGTCTGAAGAAGGGCATTTAACCCACCCAGTTATACCATGTTAATGGAAATGCTTTTTAAGAACCATTAGTTCCTTTTGTAATAGTCATATATTCACTATGTAAATTTTTAATTTGGTTCTCTGAGTGAACTGAACTTTCAGTGGGAAATGCTTTGCCAGAGATTATCCTCTGTGTGTTTATATGTGTATATATCCACACAAATACATGTACATAAACACAGACACAGTCATATGGTATTCTAGTTTACAAATCCATCTTACATAAGTTTGGTTAGCATGTGCACATTTCCTAAAGCTGATTACACCAGCATAATCTATTATAACAGTTTTCATACCTGTAAAGCTATAGATGAATTTTGGGCTTATGCTGACTACCTGATACAACAAATCAAAAGCAGTAGACTTCTTGCTCTGACATATATATATATACATATATATATATATATATATGTATATATATATATATATATTTTTTTTTTTTTACAAAGCACCATAGTATATGTATTTTACTTGTGTGTAAGGCTGAATTATAATCATCTATCTTGAGCTCATCCCGTTCATGTCTATGATGAGTTATATTCTTATTGTCTGACTGACATTTGCCATTAAAAACAATTGCAGCTGCCCCTACGTTTGGCAGACATTCTTTTTTGTGCCTTTTACTACTCTAATAACAAAATGCTATGCAAATGAAAACTGCCTAATATTTATAGCTTAAAAATATTATAAATAAAATATAAATGTATAAAAAATAGGCCAATGGGGTACTTGCGACAATTGCTTTTGTTTTTCAAGGAATTTGTATTTGGAGAACAAAGTAAGTGATCACAGGCACACAGTTTCATTGTTTTTTGCAGAAACGTACAAGAGGAAAGCTCAGGGAGAGGTTAACAGCAATGAAGCAATGAGATGTGTATGTGTGTGTGTGGGAAGGGGTGAGGTGATTTTTGTTGAGGGACACTAGAACTATGCAACCACAGTACAGGACCAGTATGCTAGGGAAGGAAACATGAGTGCTTCAGGCTCCCTGATCTCCAAAAAAAGGCTCATTTTGCGCAGCACTGACTTCCAATTCACTTATGAGAACTGGCTGACATTTAATAATCAAAGTTCAGAATAAAGTTGTAAGGAATAACTCTTGGCCCTGCCCCACTAGAGTGAGAATCAGTTAAAAGACTGGATCGCTAATCTTGAGTAACAGGCCATTGCTGGTTCCTCAGTCTTCAGCAGAAAGTCAGTCTCTAGAGTAGTTTCATCCCCTTCCACTTGTGACCTTCCAGAAAAGTACAAGCTAAATAGCAAAGGAAAAAAATCTGTAGATTCACAGAATAGGCCAAGTCCCGACAGTGAATCACAAAAATCTATTGTGTGTTTTTCTCATCTCAGGTTAAACGTGTTTGTTAACATCCTGCTTGCCAGGAGGTTCGTGGCCCTGCCTGGCTGAGACACCGCCCGCAGGACGCTCCACCACCAGAGCCCTGCCCTCCTCTTCAAGGTTCTCTGCAAAATGCTCGGAAGTTGTGTACATTTTGTTTAAACGGTGGAGGCCGTTTTTTTCGCCAGCCTTTGGCTGACCTATTTCTCCTGTACCTTTTGTCTGGAGGGGGCGGTGCTTGTCAAACGACAAAATCAATAGGAAAGGTTCGACTAGCAAGGACCAGGCACTGGCCCCAACGTGGCAAACGCAGGGGCTGGAGCTTCAGGGGTGTCCTAAGGGCCGCCTGGCACCTAGGCCAGAAAAACCGTGTTCGCAGTTGCTCCCGAATTGTCCGGGAGGCGACACTGGCCACCGGACCTCCTCCGAGCTGCGCCCCGCTTCCTCCCGCGCGTCGTGGGATGCCCCGCCTCCGGGGCCTGGGACAGCCACTACAACCTCCCCGGTGGCTCCACGCCCGCAATCTGCACAGGCGAACCGGCTGGGCGCATGCGCGGCACTCGCGGCACTCGCGTCTCTGCGAGCAAGTACGGTAGCGCATGCGCGGGGCCGCGAGCTCCACGCTGACGCCCGCTCCCCTCCCCCAGGGCACGGCTTGGGCGCTTCTCCGCGGCCGGTACCTGAGGCGCGAGCGTCCGCGCAGCCAAAGCCCTAGTCAGGCCGCTTCGGAAGACGAGCATGGCGCAGCTTCGAGCGCTGGGAAGGACAGCCAGCCGGTACTCTTTCTTAGATTCCTCCCGTTAGGGCTTACCCTCCTGGAAAAGAGCAGCGACCGGACTCCTGGCGGACGCAGTCTGGGGCGGGACTCAGCTGCGTCAGCTCCGCCTCTGGTGCCGAGAAGTGCGGTGGCACCGCCCCGACCGCTCGCGTGCTCCGTGGCCCAGCCCCGGGCGCGTTCGGCGGCACGTGCTTTTTGGTCCTCGGTTGTTTCCTCAGACATTCCTAACCAAAAGTCAGAGGGGACACTGGAATTGGCTGAAGCCGGAGATCGTTCCTTTTGCACTTTTCTGAGCCCATCACCTTGTCTCCACGCGCTGTTGCGCACAGTTCTGAAGAGTTCGTGTGCAGAATGCGTGTGTTTGTCCTTTTAAGGGAGTAAGATGCGAACACGCGTAATGCTGTGCATTTAAAATCGTGGAGGTTTTTGCCGTGGTTAATCTTTAGTCGGGGTGATTTACGTAAAGACCAGGGAGCCTTCACTTTTCCTCATGAAGTACGTCCTCTTTCCCTAATCGCCACCCCAGCATAACCTCATAAGGCTTCTAATAATTTACGTTGTACTTCCCAGGAGCTCAGAAGAATGAGGGTGCTGAACCAGACGTGAAAAAGTGAAAGTTCAACATACACTGTTTAAAACTAGATAATTCTGTAAACCTGAAAAGCAGAACATCTGACGTTATGATCTAGTCAGTCAGTAGTCCCTGTCTCTGGTTATTGGTCACCAAAGTAACACCTTCAGCATTTCATGCTGTTTCTTCTAATGCCTGTTTGTAGGCATTTTCTGCTATTTCTTGATTTTTTTTTTCAGTTATAGATAGTATCTATTGACTTTTATGCAAGAGGATTTAAGTCTCTATGTACCAGTCCATCAAAATAATTTTCCTTCCAGCGTCTAATGCTTACATTAAAAATAGTTAATTGATTTCATTAATTTACATTATCTACATTATGTTAACATTCTTGTTAATAATTACATTATTGCAAACAATGTCATATTACATTATTAGGACTAAGGAATTAGTTGTACCTTGTGCAAAGACTTTTCAATGATCTATTCAGCAGAAAGTAGATTTTTAAAAATTATAATTCCAGAGGGGATGAGTCAGTTTTTCTGGATGATGGGCATCAATTTCTAACTCATGTAGACAAAACAAAGCATCATCTGTACCCAGACTGGATCTTTAATGTTTAAATTTATTTTCTTAGCCTTTATCCCCTCTGGAATTAACAACTCTTTCACTTGTTCGACCCATATTTGTTAAATTTCTTTTATGTTTCAAGCACATTTGCAGTAACTGGGGTACAGAGTTGAACAAAAGCGAGAGTTCTTGTCCTCTTAGAACTTGAAGGTTAGGGGAAACAAAGAAATGAAGAGAAAATATGTCAGAGATTAATCAATACTATGAGGAAGAACAAAGTAAGTTCTGAAGAATAGAAAGTGTTGGAGGGAGGTAGCAGAGACTGTTAGCTGTTTATCATTATCCATTCTCCTTCTGTCCCCCTTTTTAAAAAATTTGCAGTAGAAACTGTGCAGCTTGGTGCAGGCATGTGACTGAGTCCTGGCCAGTGCCTTTATTTAGTGCATTTATGACTTTACTGTAAGTGATCTTAAGCAGTGTAGGAGGGGTGGTTCTCCTTTTTGGCCCTTTCTTATTTCTGCATGCTGAAATGTGGATATAATGGGAAAAGCTCTTGGATTGTGTGGTAGAAGCCACATGCTGGAGATGGTAGAACAAGAGAGAAGAAGCCTAGGTTCTGTCACCAGGGAACACCATGCTAGGATCTGTGGACTGCCTATCTCTGGACTTATTTTACAAGAGAAATCATCTTCTAGTTTAAGCTACTGTTATATGGCTTAAACCTATAACTGTCATCAATAGGAGGGTGACTTTTATTTTTCTCTCATTTGTTTCTATTATTTTCTTTATACCTATCACTTACTAATCACCAAAGTCTTTGCCTAAAGTATACATTTTTTTCCTTCAATGTGATTAAAGCTATTAATCAGCTTGTCAGTTTCATCTAATGGAGTTATCTTTTGGAAATTCTTTGTTCTCTTGCTCCACTGTGGACTAGTTGTTCTCTAAGGTGGCATGGTAGTACTTCTGAGATCCCCTTTCACTTACATCCTGGGAAATATCATTTGCCTCGTTTTGGATCTCCTGTTTTCAGGATATTGTCTTTTTTTTTCCCCTCCTAATTTTAGGAGAGGGTACATGGGAGTTAAACTTTTGAGAACTTCATCTCTAAAACTGTTTTTATTTTATCAACCCTCTTAATTTATAGTTTGGTTGGGTATGAAATTCTACATTGGCAATAATTTTTTCCTCATATTTTTAAAGTAATGCATCATTGCATTATAGCTTCTAGTGAAAAATTTATGCTACTCTGATTTCTGATTTTTTGGTATGTGACTTGATTCTCTCTGGAAGTTTTTATGTTTTTCTCGTTCTTCCTGATTTTCTGAAATTTCACAGTAATGTGCCTTGCAATAGATGGTTTTTTTGTTTTTGTTTTTTTAATTTATTATTTCAGTAGACCCTCTCCAATCTGGATACTCTTAAGTTATGAAAAATTTTTTGTTTCATGACCTTTGTCTATCAGCTTATATTTGGAGTGAGACAAAAAAATTTTGAAAGCTATATGAGTATGGGTAGGTCTTGTTAAGTAATGGGCTTTACTGTAATGTGACCTGCCTGGACCTTCAGTGGACTTCCCTCACCTCAACTGTTATTTTCTGTGAGTTATTTCTCTTGTCTAGTAAGATTTCCCCTGAAAAGAAACTTTCAGCGTCCCATCTGTGCGATATAATCTTTATTGCCAGGTTCCTGAAGTTGAGGAGAGAAGGCGGCCAGAGATCTCAATATTGGTAGTATCTTTCAGGAATATATTAATTAGCATAGGCAAATTTGCTTTTACAAATTAATATCAAAAGTGTATTATGACTCAAACTTATTTTTTGTAAGAATCCAAAGTGAGTTTTCCTAGTATATGGGCAGTTCTTCTATACATGTTGAATTAAGGACACAGATTTCCTTCAATTTGTGGTTTTGCCATTCACTAGAACCTCATCATTAATTGCTTCTAGTCAGCAAAAAGATAGAACCCCCAAGAAGATCTAAAAGGAAATGCTTACAACACAGGAGTAAAATTCACAGCTATAACTTAGAGATAGATGAACATTGTTAAGTGGTATCACGTGCCTAAGATAATCTCCTATTCAGTTTCTCACAGGCTTTAATTATCCTCAAAGTGCTGTAAGTTAAACGTTATCTACCTTTATAAGTGAGAAAGGTAAGACTCAGATTAAATAATTTCCCGAGATTCACTGCTGCTAAGTGGCTCAGCCAGGGTTTAAAGGCAGATTGTAAAACAAATCCAGTCTACCATTCATTTTTATTTATTTTTTATTTTTTTTATATATATTTATTTTATGTTATTGCCTCATGATAAGTGTACTCTTTAATCCCCACCACTTATTTCACTCATCCCCCCATCCACCTCTCTTCTGGTAAGCATCAGTTTTTTCTTTATAGTTAAGACTCTGTTTCTTGTTTTGTCTCTTTCTCTCTTTTCCTTTGCTTATTTGTTTTGCTTAAATTCCTCATATGAGTGAGATCATATGGTATTTGTCTTTCTCTGACTAACTTATTTCACTTAGCATTATCCTCTCTAGCTCCATCCATGTCATTGCAAATAGCAAGGTTTCATTCTTTCTATGGCTAAATTATATTCCATTATGTATATATACCACATCTTTATCCATTCATCTATCAATGGACACTTCACTGCTTCCACAATTTGGCTATTGTAAATAATGGTGCCATAAACATATGGTGTATATATCCCCTTGAATTAGTGTTTTTGTATTTTGGGGGGGTAAATACCCAGTAGTGTGCTTACTGGATTGTAGGATAGTCCTATTTTTAATTTTTTGAGGAACCTCCATACTGTTTTCTATGTTGGCTGCACCAGTTTGCAATCCTACCAGCAGTGCAAAGGGTTCCTTTTTCCCCACACTCTTGCCAACACTTGTTGTTCCTTCTGTTTTTTATTTTAGCCATTCTAACAGGTGTGGGGTGATATATCATTGGGGTTTAGATTTGCATTTTCCTCCTGATGAGTGATGTTGATCATCTTTTCATGTGTCTGTTGGCTATCTGGATGTCTTCTTTGGAGAAATGTCTGTTCAAGTCTTCTGCCCATTTTTTAATTGGAGAATTTATCTTCTGGGTGTTGAGTTGTAGAAGTTCTTTATATATTTTGGATACTAACCCTTTATTGGATATGCCATTTCCAAATATCTTCTCCCATTCAGTAGGTTGTCTTTTGGTTTTGTTGATAGTTTCTTTCACTGAGAGCTTTTTGTTTTGATATAGTCCCAACAGTTTATTTTTGGTTCTATGTCCCTTGCCTTACGGGACCTATATAGAGAAATGTTGCTATGGCCAATGTCAGAGAATTACTGCCTGTGCTCTCTTCAAGGATTTTTATGGTTTCGGTTCTCATATTTAGATCTTTAATCCGTTGAGTTTATTTTTGCGTATAGTGAAAGAAAGTGGTTCAGCTTCATTCTTCTCACGTGTCTGTCCAATTTTCCCAACACCATTTGTTGAAGAGACTCTTTCTCCCATTGTATATTCTTTCCTCCTTTGTCGAAGATTAATTGACCATATAATTGTGGGTTTATTTCTGTATTTTGTATTCTATTTCATTGATCTATGTGTCTATTTTTATGCCAATATCATTCTGTTTTAATTACTGCTGTTTTGTAATATAACTTGAAATATTCAATTGTGATAACTCCAGTTTTATTTTTGGTTTTCAAGATTTCTTTGGCTATCCAGGTCCTTTGTAATTCCATACAAATTTTAGGATTGTTTGTTCTAGTTCTATAAAAAATGCTGTTGGTATTTTGATAGGGATTGCCTTAAATCTGTAGATTGTTTTGGGTAACATATACATTTTAACAATATTTGTTCTTCCAACCCTTGAGCATGGAATGTCTTTCCATTTCTTTTTATTGTCTTGAATTTCTTTCATCAGTGTTTTATAGTTTTCAGAGTACAAGTCTTTCACCTCTTTAATTATGTTTATTCCTAGATATTTTATTATTCTTGGTACAAATATAAATGGGAATATTTTCTTAATTCCACTTTCTGCTGCTTCATTATTAATGTATAGGAGTGCAACAGATTTCTGTACATTGGTTTTGTGTCCTGCCACTTTACTGTATTCATTTATCAGTTCTAGTAGGTTTTTGTTTGTTTCGGCGGAGTCTTTAGGGTTTTCTATATATAGTATCATGTCATCTGGAAATTATGAGAGTTTTATTCTTCCTTACCAATTTGGATGACTTTTATTTGTTTTAGTTGTCCAATTGCTGTGGCTAGGACTTCTAGTTTTATGTTGAATCAAGTGGTGAGAGTGGACATTCTTATCTTGTTCCTGACCATAGAGGAAAAGTTCTCAGTTTTTCCTCATTAAGGATGATGTTAGCTGTGGGTTTTTCGTAAGTGCCCTTTATTATGTTGAGATATATTCCCTCTAAACTTAATTTGTTGAGGGTTTTTATCATGAATGGTTGTTGTATTTGTCAAATGCTTTTTTGTGTCTGTTGAAATGATCATGTGATTTTTATTCTTTCTATTATTAATGTGACATATCACATTGATTGTTTTGCAAATATTGAACCACCTTTGCATCCTGGGGATAAATCCTACTTGATGATGGTTTATGATTGTTTTAATGTATTGTTGGATTCAGTTTGCTCATAATTTGTTGAGGATTTTATCACCTATATTCATGACAAATTTTGTCCTGTAGTACCCTTTTTTTTTGTGGTGTCTTTATCTAGATTTGGTCAGGGTGATACTAGCCTCATAGATTGAATTCATAAGTTTTCCTTCCTCTTCTATATTTTGGAGTAGTTTGAGAAGAAGAGGCATTAACTCTTCTTTGAATATTTGGTAGAATTCGCCTGTGAAGCTGTCTGGTCCTGGACTTTTGTTTTTTGGGAGTTTTTTGATTGCTGATTCAATTTCATTGCTGGTAATTGGTCTGTTCAAATTTTCTGTTTCTTTCTACTTTATTTTTGGTAGGTTATATATTTCTAGGAATTTGTTCATTTTATCTTCATTGTCCAATTTGTTGGCATATAGATTTTCATACTATTCTCTTAGGATTGTTCATATTTCTGTGGTGTTGTCATTTCTCCTCTTTCATTAGTGATTTTATGTATTTGGGTCCTTTTTCTCTCTCTTTCTCTCTCTCTCTCTTTTTATGAGTCTGGCTAGAGATTTGTAAATTTTGACCTTTTTAAGAACCGGCTCTTGATTTCTTCAGTCTGTTCTATAGTTTTTTGGTTTTTGTTTTTGGGTTTTTTTTGCTTCTATATCATTTATTTCTGCTCTAATCTTTATTATTTGCTTCCTTTTGCTGGGTTTCTGGTTTGTTTTTCTTTTCCTAGCTTCGTTAGGTGTCAGGTTAGGTTGTTTATTTGATTTTTCTTGTTTCTTGAGTCAGGCCTGTATTGCTATAACTTCTATCTTAGCACGACTTTTGCTGCATCCCAAAGGTTTTGGACTGTTGTGATTTCATTTTCATTTGTTTCTATGTAATTTTTTATTTCTTCTTTGATTTCTTGGTTAACCCATTCATTGTTTAGTAGTATGTTATTGAACTTCCATAGCATTGTGGTCAGATAAAATTAAAGGTGTGACTTTGATTTTTTTTAATTTGTTGAGATTACCATTTTTTAAATTTTTATTTTTTTAAAGAGGTATTTATTCATTTGAGAGAGAGTGTGTGATCTGGGGGAAGGGCAGAGAGAGAGGGAGAGAGAATCTCAAGCAGACACCCCACTAAGCACAGAGCCTGATAGGGGGCTTGATCTCACAGCCCTGAGATCATGACCTGAGCTGAAATCACGAGTTGGCCACTGAACCTACTGAGCCACCCAGGCACCCCAGTACAAAAGTATATTTAATATATCTTTAATGTATCTACATTTTAAAGAAAATAATAAAATGAGCATCTGTGCCCCTGCCACCAAGCTTAGGGAATAAAATATTTCCAGCAACTTAGAAGCTCAATACATGTTCTTTCCTGGTACCATTTTCTCTATAACACCCTCCCAGATCTCCTTGAATTAACCATGATCTCAAATTGTGTGTTAATCATTATATTGATGTCTTTAAAATTTACATTTGTAAATAATACTATAGAAGATATTGTTTTGCTTTGTCTATTTTAAACATTTCTTTAAATGGAATCAGATTTTTAAAAAATTTTGTTACATAATTCTTAGCTTTAACTTTAGGCTTTTGAAAATCACCCATGTTAATATAGTTGTAGTAATTAATTTCTGTGCTCTTCCATTCCTTAATTTATGTGTCCATCTGACTATATGAACAAAGCTGTTTTTTCTTTGTAGATGTTTCCTGGTTCCAATGGAAGTATTTTTTCAGGGCAGGCATTCTAAACCTTTTTTGTGTCTTAAAACCCTTTGGAAATCTTGTGTCTATAGTCTCCAGATGTTTTTATTAATTTTTTTATTTTTTAAAGATTTTATTTGTTTATTTGACACAGAGAGAGAGAGAAGGAGAGAGAGAGAGAGAGAACAAGCAGGAAGAGCGACAGGCAGAGGGAGATGGAGAAGCAGGCCCCCTACAGAGCAGGTCGCTCAGATGCTGGGCTTGATCCCAGGACCCCAGGACCATGACCTGAGCCAAAGGCAAACACTTAATTGACTGAACCACCCAGGAGCACCCTCCAAATGTTTTTAAATGTATAACAAATGAATAGGGTTACAAAGAAAATAAAGTATAAATTACAAAAAAAAGATACAAAGAAAACAAACTTACACAGTGTTATATGTCAATTATATCTCAAAAAAACTGGAAAACAAAAAGCAAATCTTCAAAAAGAAGTAGACATAGTTCTTTATTAGGGTACTAAATAGTAAGATCTATCAGTAGATATGAAATATAATTTTGAATTAGTGATAAGCATATAAGAAATTTTGATCTGTTAATGGAATTTGACAATATCTGATTTTTATTGGTTACAAAGTCTATCTTGCTAACGTGACTTGTACAAAAAATACTGTGATTTGTTGCTTACATTCATATTCAAAGGAAATGCTTATTTTCAGTTAGAAGTTGGTGACATTAAAGATGTAACTTTTTTTTCATCCAAGTTATCAGGCCCTCTGAATTCTATACCTAGACCCTTTGGGGATCTGTGTACTGGAGGTTATGAACCATTGCTCTAGTTTATATGATCTAGGAATAAAATTGCTGGATCATAAGATATGCACATATTTAGCTTTACCAAACAGTGCCAAACTGTCTTATAAATTTATACCCTTAACCACAGTGTATGAGGTTTTTCTGACCAGTTTTTTTTTTTTTTTAAGATTTTTTTATTTATTTATTCGACAGAGATAGAGACAGCCAGCGAGAGAGGGAACACAAGCAGGGGGAGTGGGAGAGGAAGAAGCAGGCTCATAGCAGAAGAGCCTGATGTGGGGCTCGATCCCAGATTGCCGGGATCACGCCCTGAGCCGAAGGCAGACGCTTAACCGCTGTGCCACCCAGGAGCCCCTTTCTGACCAGTTTTTAATTATTGCTCATTTGGTTTAATGGGTATTAAGATGCAGTTTTGCATCTCACGTAATAAATAGGTATCAGTTTAAGGGTGGAAGAAATTATATGAGGTGGCAAAGGCAACAGTCCACTTGATCGTATTCCTGCATGGTTTTGTCCAAAGGTCCAGCTCATGCAGATCTGCAGAAGGAAGCAACAGAGGTGGAACCAATGCTGTCCCAACTGAGTAGGGAGGAAGGCAGGAGCTCTACATGTAAACTCCAGATGCTTGTATTTGGTGACATTCCTGGTAAGTACTTTTCTTTGTACTATTATATTCTGAGGCCACTAGATGGTGGTATAGACTACTTTTTACTTCATTAAAAGCTCAAATTGTGCAATTTTTGTTGTAATTTTTGAGTTCCGTAACAAAATATAGAGTGGAGTTAATTTACAATTCTTCTTTTTTTCCATATGGGATTATGTATTGGAGAGAAAAACTTTAGTGCAGATGAATTACCATCATAACTTTTGTTAATTGCTTTATTATTAATATAAATAAGTGGTAATAATGTGTCAATTAAATTTTCAAAATGTTCCTTAAGAAGTATTCTACTCATATCAGTGAATATTATTAAGCACCTCTTGTGTGTTGAGCATTGGATTAGATGCTGTGGGGAAGAAGAAAGACTGGATGCCTCTTCTTAAGTTTATGAACATGTCTTGATATTTCTGTATCAGCCTCTTTGCTGCTAGTCTTCTTAGAATAAGAAGGAGGAAAGATTTGCAAGCAGCTCAATATTAAATATAGTATGAATTTATTTAATGTTTCTATTGATAAAGTGAATTGTTTTTATTACTGAAACATAAAAATGTGAGTTTACTATATACCCATTATATATTCCTTTTTAAATATATTAATGGACTTAGTGTTTTGCATTTGAAAGTGAATTCTAGTACCAATGATATTTTAAAACCTCTTATTAATAAATGCAATTATTTTCTAAAATAGGCTTTGCAAGTCTATTGCTTTGAATAATCCTTGTGCCAAATGTAGTTGGGGAGAAATGTTATGAAGGAAGTATTTATGGATCTTTTGCTGTATGTTTTAGATTTTTATTACTGAATATGGCTGGTTTCTTTCCTTGGTGTAAGTTGAACCCCCTTTTAGCTTTAGGCATTTGTGGCACTTAGTTTGTGACACGTCTTTTTTTCATGAAGTTCCTCTTCCAAGTGAACACCCATTATCTAGTGCTCTCCGATGTATTTCTCTTCACCTCCACAAGTTGTCATAGTTTCTTACTAGCTGAATATTAATTTACTTTTTGATCTGTTTTGGCTTTGCTTGACTATCATTGATTGTTTTTGTAGAATCTTTATAATTTTTTTATGTTTCATTTATCCTCAATATTGTGTTAAGGGCCAGAGCATTAATGCAAGGGTCTTGCAGGCTGTGTCCAAACACTGGGGGCATGTTTTCTCTTCTGTCCCTTGTTAAGTCCTTCAGGATATGGTTTAGGATTTTCCCAAAGTCAGTTCATGATCTAAGTTCAAATGTCCCTCTATCTCTTAAGAAGGTTGGCAGACACGTAGTTTATGGGAAATCAGCTCTATTCAGATTGAAATTCCCTCTGAAAAACATCCTAAGTTGACTTCTCAAGGTAGCTTAATAGTACTCCTAGAAACAGGCTTATTATTCAAGATGATTTTCTTTTTATATAAAGACACTGAATATTAAAAAAAAAAATACAGTTCCCAGTTTTCCTACTCCCTTGGAGTCATCTGAAACTCCCCCTCAGCACAAAATAAAAACTGAAAATAGTGAAAAGTTAGAACTTTACATGCTGCCTCAGTATAAGTTTTATTCATAGTTTTTTTTTTTTTAAATTAAATAATGGTCTTGAGCCTATAACTGTTTTGGAGTGAGACATGGTAGATTCATGTTACTAGAGTCTTCTTTATGAGCCCCTAATGGGAACTAGGGCCTCATTTGATTGTTTAATCCTCATTCCTATTTAGCTGCTTTTCTCATTTTTTAAGAGGTTTTAGTAAATATTTACTTAAAATTTTCTAGTCATATATCCCATTCCTACCTCTCTTTCAGAGAATGTGAGTGATACCTGTTTCCCAGATAAGAACATCAGGTTCTGATGAGTCTGATATCACATAGGAGCTGTCATGTATGTTATGCTTTCTACTGAATTCTTTATTACTCTCTTTCATTTTATTTTGTGACATTGATATTTCCATTGTACAGAGTAAAACAAAAGCAGCAAAAAGAAGCTCAAAGAAGCTGCTGAAGGTCAACAAAATGATTAGTTTAGAGCTGGTTCATTTTACTTGCTCTCCTATAATCCTGCGTTAGAAGTATCGATACCATAATGTAGTTATTCTTTCCCATGTTGATATTTAGATGTTTCAGTATGTTTATTTTATAAGTTATGCTTCAGTGAGTAACTGTAAATATCTCCTTGGGAATATACCTGTAAGTGGAATTAATGAGTCAACTTCACACTTCTTATAGTATGGATTTATACTCCCATGTCAGTGATTGGGATTTCCTCTTTGTATTCTTGATAATTTTTGTAGAAGTTTAATGTTCGCTTATCTTTTGGCAGAGAAATGTCTCATTGATTTAATTTATATTTTTCTGATTTCATGTGAATTGAGCATCTTTTCTTTTCTTCTTCTTCTTTTTTTTTTAAAGATTTTATTTATTTTAGAGACAGAGTGAGTGAGTGTGAGTCAGGGAGAAGTAGAGGTAGAGGGAGAGAGAATCTCAACTGGACTCTGTGCTGAGCTCAGAGCCCACGTGGGGCTCAATCTCACAACCCTGAGATCATGACCTGAGCCGAAATCAAGAGTCAACCACTTAACAGACTGAGCCACCCAGCCATCTCTGAATTGAGCATCTTTTTCGTAATTTTATAGGTTATACTGCTTTCCTTTTCTTTGAGGTCCTTGTTTATACCCTTTGCCCAATTATCTGTTACATTGCTCATTTTTTTCTTATTAATGTGATAGCTTTTTTTTTTTAATACTCTGGATGCTAATCCTTTTTTGGTGCATTTGTTACTGATACAGTCTTCCATTAGTGCTTTTATTTAAACCTTTTAATGATGCATTTTTGCCATATAGATTATAATCTTGAATTATTAGTCCTTTGTTTTCTGCCTCTTTTTTTTTGATCATTTAGGATCTACTTGTCCTATCACAGTACATAAAGACATCCTAAAGATATCCTGTATCTTATATTTTCCTCTCGATGTACAGTTTTACTTTTGATATTTGATCAGTCTCAAATTATTTTGGTAACACTGTGAGGTGAAGGTTTAATTATTTTTTCAATATTAGTAGTCCATTACCAAAGTATAATTTATTAAATGCTTCCTTTGTTCCCTACCGATTTGTAATACCAACTTATATCAAGTATCATTTATTTAGTATATAAACTTTCACACATGCCTGGGCTATTTCTGAATTCTCTACCCTACTTCATTGATATATTTATCTTTTTCTGAACCAGTACTATGCTATCTGAATTACTGTAGCTTTATCATCCATTTGACATTTGGTAAGTAAATATGTCATTCTTATTTTAACATCATTTTGGCTACTCTTAGCTTTCACTGTTCAATTTGAATTTGGGGGTAAACCAGAAATTTTTAAAAAATTCCCATTTCATTTTGGAGAAATTTACACTAAATTTATGGAAAAATTTGGGATGAATTAATATATTTATTTTTGAATTTCATAACATGAACAAAATATAGCTCCCCAGTTTGTGGGAAGTGTTCTAGGTGCTTTAGTGAAGATTTATACTTTTCTTTACAAATGCCTTATACAGCTTTTATAGATTTATTCATGGACACTTTATACTTTTGTTGGTTACTGTGAGATGCTTTTTAAAGTGCATTTTCTAAACAGTTGTAACTGCTCTAAAAAATGCTTTTGAATTTTATATGTTGATCATGTATTTAGCAGCCTTGCTATAGCCTTAGTTTAAATTTTAAGGTTTTTTTAAAATAATTTTTTCCCTCACTTCCTATGTAAACAACCTTATTTTTGGACAATAATGACAATTTCGTTTCTCCTTTTCTAATCTAACCTCTTCTCCTTTTCTTCCTCCTGAAGGGGTTCAGAACAAGTCTCCCCAAAATGTGCCACTTTGTCATGTGGACAATTTTTAATTGAAGGCATTTGAGATCCTGAGGGCTCAAGAGAAATTTTTGCCCCTCTCTTAACTATGTAGAAGAATCTAAATTATGAGTCTTTCCCAGAACAAGAATTATTATCAGAGATGAATTTTATCTGAGTGACTTATCTGTGTGGCAGGGCAAACATCTAATTACCAAACATCTGCCCTTTTTATTGCCCACTTCCCCTTTGAAGTCCTAGGCCCCTATCCCATTCCTTGGCTCAGAATGGCATATATACGTAATTTTATTTTTCCGCCTTTGAACCTCTCATATATGTGGAGTTCCTGTATGTATGAAATTAAATTTTATTTTCTTTTATTAACCTGTTTCATGTCAGTTTAATTCTCAGACCAGCTGGAAGAATCTTTGAAGGGTTGAGGAAAATTTTTCCTCCCGCATTCCTCTTCCTCTTTCCCTTTCTTATTTCTTTCTTTCCTATTTTCCTTTCTTCTTTCCTTCCTTCTTATTTTTCTCTCCTTCTTTCCTTTCTCTCTCCTCTCCTTTCTTCCCCCCCTTCCTCCCTCCTTCTCCCTTACCCAATTCCTCTTCTCTTTCCCTCTCTCTGTCTTGTGCTGCATAGGATTTTTGTATGATGTTGAATTTGGAACTTCAAAGGGAAAAGGGAATTTGCTAGTTATAAGTTTTTGAGAAATACCCTTTATCAAGTTAAAGAAGTTTTCTTCTGTTTTAGTTTGTCAAGTTTTCTAAAAAATGTATGAATGCCTTTTGAATTTGATGAAAAGCTTTTCCTACATTTACTAAAATAATCGTTTGTTTTTATCCTTTAATTGCTATTGTGATGAATTACATTAAAATATTTTCTAATGTTAAGACATTCTTGCATTCCTGAGATAAACCCTACTTGGATGTTCAGCATCATTATTTTGTACATTGTTAGATTCTGTTTGCTACTATTTTATTTGTAATTTTTCTGTTTATGTTTATAAGTAAGATTGGCTCATAATTTTTTTCTTTCTTATACTGTCCTTGTTCGGTTTTTGTTTCAGTGTTTTATCAAGCTTATAAAAAGAGAAGACCTTCCAACCACCTTTTTATATTTTATGAAACAATTTCTTTATGGTAGGGGTTACCTGTTCTTGAAAAATGTATTAGAACTAAGCAGGGAAATTGTTTGGGCCTGGTAAAATTTTAAACTACTGATTCAGTCTTCACCTATCTTTAGATTGTTCCATTTTCCCTTTATATAACTCTTTGAATTGGATTCTTAGTGTATTAATTTTCAATCTTTCTTATTTTCCAGTACATGTATTCAAGATGGTAAATCCATTCATTCCACCAATTTTGATAATCATATTATTATCATAAGTTATAAATATGTTGAAGTTTCTGTCATGATTCTTTTTGACCTATCAGTTATTAAAAGTATTAAAAGTTTGACCTATCAGTTATTAAAAGTTTCAATGTTTCCACATTTAAAAGACATTTTTTGGACTTTCTCTTTTCAATATTTTATTTTTTTATTATTTTATTTTATTTAATTTTTATTTCATCTCCTCTTCTCTCATTTATGCTTAGTAAACATACAGAGAGTTTCATGTGTACAATATAGTGATTCGACAATTCCGTACATCAGCTGGTGCTCATCACAAGTGCACTCCTTAATCCCCATCAACTATTTCACCCATCCCCTCCCCTCCCGTCTCCTCTCTCCCCTCTCCCGTCTCCTCTCTCCTCTCCTCCCCTCTCCTCTCTCCTCTCTCCTCTCCTCTCCTCTCCTCTCCTCTCCTCTCCTCTGGTAACCATCAGTTTGTTCTCTGTATTTGAATCTGGTTCTTGATTTGTCTGTCTCTTTTTTTCCCCTTTGCTTGTTTTTTTTTCTTCTTAAATTTACATATGAGTGAAATCATATGGTATTTGTCTTTCATTGACTGACTTATTTCACTTAGTATTATACTCTTATATATTCCATCCATGTCATTGCAAATGGCAAGATTTCATTCTTTTTTATGGATGAATAATATTCTGGTGTGTGTGTGTGTGTGTGTGTGTGTTTGTGTTTGTTTGTGTGTGTGTATACACACATACCACATCTTCTTTATCCATTCATCTATCAGTAGACACTTGGGCTGCTTCCATTGTTTGGCTATTGTAAACGATGCTGCCATAAACACGGTGCATGTATCCCTTTGAATTCATGTTTTTGTATTTTTGGGGGGTAAATACCCAGTAGTGCGAATAAGAGATGGTAGGGTAGTTCTATTTTTAACTTTCTGAGGAACCTCCATAGTATTTTCTACATTGGCCGCACCAGTTTGCATTCCCACCAAGAGTGGACAGTGATTCCTTTTCCTCCACATTCTTGCCAATACTTGTTTCTTGTGTTTTTTATTTTAGCCATTCTAACTAGTGTGAGGTAGTACCTCATTATGGTTTTGATTTGCATGCCCTGATGATGAGCACCTTTTCATGTGTCTGTTGACCATCTGTATGTCTTCTTTGGAGAAATGTTTGTTCATTTCTTCTGCTCATTTTTAAATTGGATTATTTGGATTTTTTTGGGTGTTGTGTAGGTTCTTTATATATTTGGATACTAACCCTTTATTGGATACGTCATTTGCAAATATCTTCTCCCATTTGGTAGGTTGTCATTTAGTTTTGCTGATTGTTTACCTTGCTGTGCCTGTGATTTTTATTTTGATGTAGTTCCAATAGTTTATTTTTGCTTTTATTTCCTTTACCTCAGGAGACCTATCTAGAAAAATGTTGTTATAGCCAACATCAGAGAAATGCTTGCCTGTGCTCTCTTCTAGAATTTTTATGGTTTCAAGTCTCACATTTAGGTTTTTAATCCATTTTGAGTTTATTTTTGTGTATGGTGTAAGAAAGTGGATCAGTTTCATTCTTTTACATGTAGCTGTCCAGTTTTCCCCACATCATTTGTTGAAGAGACTGTCTTCCTACTGTATATTCTTTCCTCCTTTGTTGAAAATTAATTGACCATATAATTGTGGGTTTATTTCTGGCTCTTCTGTTCTGTCCCATTGATCTGTATGTCTGTTTTTGTGCCAGTACCATACTATTTTGATTACTACAGCTTTGTAGTAGAACTTCAAGTCTGGAATTGTGATACCTCCAGCTAGTTTTTCTTTTTTCGATACTGATTTCTAATGTTGCATTATGGCCATGGGTTGTTGTTTGAATGATATTAATTGTCTGGTATTTGTTGAGACTGCTTCTTTTTCTAATGCATCATAAGTTTTATAAACATATTGTATTTAAAAATATTCTCTACTGTTTGAGGGTGGAGTGACACAGACACATTTGTATGATTACTATAATTTTTAAGGTGTTTGTTTAACTTAACATAATCTCTACTTAATATCTCTACAATCCTCCTGATAATACCAAGGGCCTTAAAATGTTGATCTTTTATTTCTAACCCCTCCTATTATCTTCCGTATTATTTGTTTCATTTTTACCTTGTTTTTAAGTCCCCCAATTGCAATTGCTATCTCTTGCTCTTTCGCTTTCACTCTCTTTTACAGTGACAGTTTGGATTCACTCACAAAGTGGATTTGCCACTTTCTTTATTTCCTATTTTTTTTTTTAATTCCATTCCTTTTATCTAGGGACAATTCCTTTCTTTTCTGTGGAAAAATCTCTTCATTTTTTCCAAAACTGTCTTTATTCTCAAAAGGTAGTTTAATTTAATACAGAATTCTGGGTTTTCAGTTATTTTGCTTGAACAATTTGAAGATATATTTCATTGACTTTGGGCCTCTATTCTCACTGATGTCAGTTTTAGTCTACTCTTAATTTTGAAGCATTTGAGAAAAATAAATGTCTTATGACATTAAGATATAGTAAGATCATCATTAAAAACAGAGTCTGTTTCATCTTGAAAAACTTCAATAAATATTCTATGTGGAAAGCATCATGACATTCTTAGACAAATTTCCATAGTTCCTTTCTGACACTCATTTTACTCATTTTATGCTTAATTATAAACATGCTTATATATTTATTGTATATTAATTTTAAAAAGTGTTTTCCTTGTAAATATCACACATTTTAAAAATACTAATTCAAAATGACTTTTCATAAGTTAGATTTTGAAATTTAAGTGCACCTGGTGAGTCATACTATAAAAATCTAAACTGTATTATACACACAAAAGAACAGAGAAGAAGATATCTTTTGCATCATCTATACAGAGAACCTTATTCTGGGATTATCGTTTTCCTTTTTGTACTGTAAAAAACGTACATTTTGGATTTCCTAATTTGACATCTTAGAAAATTAAAAACCCAGTGAAAAAGAGACAAATACCAAAATAATTATATAAAGGACAAGGCAAAATAGATTTTAAGGGAGTACTCGTGCTCTGTATTTCTTAGGTTTATACTAGCCTAGGAAATTTTACATTTTAAAACTACTTGTCTTACTATAATGGTTAGATCATTAGAATGTGCAGATGTATACGTTGTGTGCAAAACCGCATTATGTTTCAGTAGGTATGACATTAGTATTTGCCTTAAATTCATTTTCTAAGATGTCAAATTTTTTTGGCTTATGTTCCTGAATTTTAATCTACTGTATGAAAAATTAAGGACATTAAACACAGAGATATCTAAATTTACAGGCATTTATTTCTTTATGAAAACACAATTTCGTTCTGAATCAAGATCAGTATGATAAATAGTTCTTATAATTGTTTTGACTGGTTTGTTTCAATAGTTTCTTTCATTTGTTCAGTCACTGACTTGTGCACTTACACTATCTTTCAAAATGCTATGAAATTTAAACCTTTTGTTGAGAAGTGTAACATTTATTTTCAATAGTCCTTTTGTCACTAATACCAGTAGTGTGTATTACATCAAGTAATGTCTCATTTTCCATTTTTAAATAATCTTATACATTACCGCATGCACATTAACATATTCAGTAATCACCAGAATCATTATTATAATGCAACCACTATTAATGTATGTTGTCTTTAACATACAGTGCCTCACATTTATAATCAATGTTTGTCTCACATCTGGTATGAATATGAGCAGCATAGAAGAGAAATAGCTCGTCATTGTTTGAATGAACTTCAACTTAATTTTTAGTAAAGTTCCATTTAAAAAAAATGTCCTGGAAAATGTGAGTGATTATGTACCTTGGTCATTTTAAGAATAGTAATGTTACAAGATATATAGGTGATTATTATGTGAATATACAGGAATGGCATTTAAAACTTTATGGCCCTAATCATATTGAAAAGGTGTAATTGCAGAATAAATGGTAGAAAGAACTAAATTTCTTTTGCTAAGGTCTGTGCAATCTGACTTTCTTGAGGAACTAGTAGTTCTCTCAGAAATAGCCAAAACACATGAAGGAATGTGACAATAACACATCATACCAGAAATGTTTGCTGTTTCCTTTTTCCTTATTGCCTTAGGGCCTGATTCTGGTAATTCTTCTGATATATTTCTTTTCTTCCTCTTCTTTTTCCTCTCCTTGTATCCATCCCCAAGGAATAGCAACTGAAACCCTGACAAGAGTTCAGTATAGGAAATTAAATTTCATAGGGACCATTAAAATTTATTTTTAATTTCTCTCTTGTAATAGTTGTAAATAACTTATTAAAAAGTTTTGCCTTTTTAAAATAGTGGAACTTTTTCCTAAGTTAATTTTAAGAGAATTTATAATGGTACTGTTTTTTATCCAGTTTCTACCCTTGCCTCATTCATTGATACATGTATTCAAGAGCTGTATTCTAACAGGATTTGTATAATTTTTTCCCACCATTGAATTATGAAAAATTTCAAACATAAAGCAAAACTGAAACAATTTTACTTTGAACATCATACATTTATTAAGTAGATTTTATCACCAACATTATATTAAATTTATTTATATCTAAGTGTCTGTTCATCTTTCTATTCCCCCATTAAATCAATGTCATTTTTGGATGCATTTCAGAATAAACTGTAGACATCATTACCCTTTTTCCTAAATACTTCAGCACGTGTATCATTAGGTAGAGTTTAAACCTATCTGTGTTTACAGTTCTCTTTTAATTTAAAATTTATGTACATTAAAATCATGAATCTTAATGTGATATTCATAGTTTTGACATATGCATGCCTGTCACTCAAATTCCTATCAAGACATAGAACATAAATGTAACTTTAGAAAATTTCCCTCATGCCCCGAACCAGTAGATACTCAGTTTAATCCCTCTCCCACATAGGCAGCCACTGCTCTGATTTAAAAAATACCACTGATTAATTTTTACCTGTTCTAGAACTTCGGTATATACTTTTCTAGAAACAACACTCTGGCTGCTGTGCAGAGAATAGATTGTAGGAAAACAAAAGTAGAACAGGGATGTGATTCAGAAAGCCATTGTAGTAGCTTAGGTGAGATGATGGTAGTTTGAACTAGAATGGTAGCAATAGATGTGGTCAGATTCAGGGTAAATTTTGAAGATAGGGTTGGTAGGATTTGGTGGTGGATTGGATGTGGGTGTATGGCATTGCCAGT
>NC_003427.1:0-17020 GCF_023065955.2 Ursus arctos
GATCACACATAACTGTGGTGTCATGCATTTGGTATCTTTTAATTTTTAGGGGGGGAACTTGCTATGACTCAGCTATGACCGTAAAGGTCTCGTCGCAGTCAAATAATTTGTAGCTGGGCTTATTTATCTTTCACGGGTCGGGCATAGATACCCATAAGGGGTTACTCAGTCAATGGTCGCAGGACATATAGTACTTAAACGCCACTAAATCGAACGAACGACGCACGCGTACGCATACGTACGCATACGTACGCATACGTACGCACGTGTACGCACGTGTACGCACGTGTACGCACGTGTACGCACGTGTACGCACGTGTACGCACGTGTACGCACGTGTACGCACGTGTACGCACGTGTACGCACGTGTACGCACGTGTACGCACGTGTACGCACGTGTACGCACGTGTACGCACGTGTACGCACGTGTACGCACGTGTACGCACGTGTACGCACGTGTACGCACGTGTACGCACGTGTACGCACGTGTATACGCACGTGTACGCACGTGTACGCACTCGTACGCACGTGTACGCACGTGTACGCACGTGTACGCACGTGTACGCACGTGTACGCACGTGTACGCACGTGTACGCACGTGTACGCACGTGTACGCACGTGTACGCACGTGTACGCACGTGTACGCACGTGTACGCACGTGTACGCACGTGTACGCACGTGTACGCACGTGTACGCACGTGTACGCACGTGTACGCACGTGTACGCACGTGTACGCACGTGTACGCACGTGTACGCACGTGTACGCACGTGTACGCACGTGTACGCACGTGTACGCGTACGCACGCGTTTTTAGATATTAACTTAGCTTAATCAAACCCCCCTTACCCCCCGTAACTTCAAGGAGCTTATGCACATTTATGATTGTCTTGCCAAACCCCAAAAACAAGACTAAATGCACATGCAAACATGAAGTATTACACCCAAAATCCCACACAATAAGCTAAAATTCCCAGCCAAATAATCACTGTAATCACAGGCATGAGACTTTAAATTAAGATCTATCTATAGATATTTTTTTTTTTACTCTGTCTCCCTCCTATTGATTTTTCCGTTATTATCACTTTTTGGCCGCGAACTTTTACTAAATTGTCCCATACAAATCCCCAAATCCAACCACGTTTATGTAGCTTAATAGTAAAGCAAGGCACTGAAAATGCCTAGACGAGTTATATAATTCCATAAACATAAAGGTTTGGTCCTAGCCTTCCCATTAGCTACTAACAAGATTACACATGTAAGTCTCCGCGCTCCAGTGAAAATGCCCTTTGGACCCTAAAGCGATCTGAAGGAGCGGGCATCAAGCACACCTCTCCCCGGTAGCTTATAACGCCTTGCTTAGCCACGCCCCCACGGGATACAGCAGTGATAAAAATTAAGCCATGAACGAAAGTTCGACTAAGCTATGTTGATTAAGGGTTGGTTAATTTCGTGCCAGCCACCGCGGTTATACGATTGACCCGAGTTAATAGGCCCACGGCGTAAAGCGTGTGAAAGAGAAATTCTCCCTACTAAAGTTAAAGTTTAATCCAGCTGTAAAAAGCTATCAGTAACACTAAAATAAGCTACGAAAGTGACTTTAATGCTCTCAACCACACGACAGCTAAGATCCAAACTGGGATTAGATACCCCACTATGCTTAGCCTTAAACATAAATAATTTATTAAACAAAATTATTCGCCAGAGAACTACTAGCAACAGCTTAAAACTCAAAGGACTTGGCGGTGCTTTAACCCCCCTAGAGGAGCCTGTTCTATAATCGATAAACCCCGATAGACCTCACCACCTCTTGCTAATTCAGTCTATATACCGCCATCTTCAGCAAACCCTTAAAAGGAACAAGAGTAAGCACAATCATCTTGCATAAAAAAGTTAGGTCAAGGTGTAACCCATGGGGTGGAAAGAAATGGGCTACATTTTCTATTCAAGAACAACTTACGAAAGTTTTTATGAAACTAAAAACTAAAGGTGGATTTAGTAGTAAATCAAGAATAGAGAGCTTGATTGAATAAGGCAATGAAGCATGCACACACCGCCCGTCACCCTCCTCAAGTGGCACAAGCCAAACACAACCTATTGAAACCAAATAAAACGCAAGAGGAGGCAAGTCGTAACAAGGTAAGCATACTGGAAAGTGTGCTTGGACGGATCAAAGTGTAGCTTAAACAAAGCATCTAGCTTACACCCAGAGGATTTCACGCATGTGACCACTTTGAACCCAGAGCTAGCCCAGATAACAACTAACCAAACTACCATAGACCAATTAAATAAAACATTCAGTAGTATAATTAAAGTATAGGAGATAGAAATTCTTTTAATCGGAGCTATAGAGAGAGTACCGCAAGGGAATGATGAAAGATTACTTAAAGTAACAAACAGCAAAGATTACCCCTCCTACCTTTTGCATAATGAGTTAGCCAGAAATAACCTAACAAAGAGAACTTAAGCTAGGTTCCCCGAAACCAGACGAGCTACCTATGAACAATCCACTGGGATGAACTCATCTATGTTGCAAAATAGTGAGAAGATTTATAGGTAGAGGTGAAAGGCCTAACGAGCCTGGTGATAGCTGGTTGCCCAGAATAGAATTTTAGTTCAACTTTAAACTTGCCTACAAAACTTAAAAATTTTAATGCAAGTTTAAAATATATTCTAAAAAGGTACAGCTTTTTAGAATCAAGGATACAGCCTTACTTAGAGAGTAAATACTGATTAAATCATAGTAGGCCTAGAAGCAGCCATCAATTAAGAAAGCGTTTAAGCTCAACACCCATATCAACTTGATACCAAAAATATCTAATTAACTCCTAATATAATAACTGGGCTAATCTATTTAAATATAGAAGCAACAATGCTAATATGAGTAACGAGAAGTACTTCTCCAACGCATAAGCTTATAACAGCAACGGATAACCACTGATAGTTAACAACAACGTAGAAATAATCCAACAATAAAACACCTACCAAACCAATTGTTAATCCAACACAGGTATGCGACTAAGGAAAGATTAAAAGAAGTAAAAGGAACTCGGCAAACACAAACCCCGCCTGTTTACCAAAAACATCACCTCCAGCATTCCCAGTATTGGAGGCACTGCCTGCCCGGTGACATCAGTTAAACGGCCGCGGTATCCTGACCGTGCAAAGGTAGCATAATCATTTGTTCTCTAAATAAGGACTTGTATGAAAGGCCACACGAGGGTTTAACTGTCTCTTACTTCCAATCAGTGAAATTGACCTTCCCGTGAAGAGGCGGGAATAAAATAATAAGACGAGAAGACCCTATGGAGCTTCAATTAATTAGCTCAAAAGGATTTATTTACCAGACCGACAGGAACAACATATTCCTTCCATGAGCTAGCAATTTAGGTTGGGGCGACCTCGGAGTACAAAATAACCTCCGAGTGATATTAATCTAGACGTACCAGTCAAAATGCTCACTTACTTATTGATCCAAAGCTTCTTTGATCAACGGAACAAGTTACCCTAGGGATAACAGCGCAATCCTATTTAAGAGTCCATATCGACAATAGGGTTTACGACCTCGATGTTGGATCAGGACATCCTAATGGTGCAGCAGCTATTAAGGGTTCGTTTGTTCAACGATTAAAGTCCTACGTGATCTGAGTTCAGACCGGAGCAATCCAGGTCGGTTTCTATCTATTTAAATGACCTCTCCCAGTACGAAAGGACAAGAGAAGTAAGGCCTCCCTCACCAAAGCGCCTTAAGACCAATAGATGACTTAGTCTAAACCTAGTAAGTCTACCCCCAACGTTGCCCAAGAGACAGGGCTTTGTTAGGGTGGCAGAGCCCGGTGATTGCATAAAACTTAAACCTTTATACTCAGAGGTTCAAATCCTCTCCCTAACACTATGTTTATAATTAACATTATCTCACTAGTCGTACCCATTCTCCTCGCCGTAGCCTTCTTAACACTAGTGGAGCGAAAAGTACTGGGCTACATACAACTTCGTAAAGGGCCAAACATTGTAGGACCCTATGGTCTCCTACAACCTATCGCAGATGCTACAAAACTTTTTACCAAAGAACCCTTGCGCCCACTCACATCGTCCACAACTATATTTATTATAGCCCCTATTCTAGCCCTAACACTAGCCCTAACTATATGAGTTCCCCTACCAATGCCATATCCCCTTGTCAATATAAACCTCGGAGTACTGTTTATATTAGCAATATCAAGCTTAGCTGTATATTCTATCCTTTGATCGGGATGGGCTTCAAACTCAAAATACGCTCTGATTGGAGCCCTACGAGCCGTAGCCCAGACAATTTCATATGAAGTTACATTAGCCATTATTCTCCTATCAGTCCTACTAATAAATGGCTCATTCACACTCTCTACTTTAATTACTACTCAAGAACACCTCTGACTAATTTTCCCCACATGACCTCTGGCCATAATATGATTTATTTCTACCCTAGCGGAAACTAACCGAGCCCCTTTTGACCTAGCAGAAGGAGAGTCAGAATTAGTCTCAGGTTTCAACGTCGAGTACGCAGCAGGTCCATTCGCCTTATTTTTCTTAGCAGAATATACCAACATTATTATAATAAATGCCCTCACGACTATCCTATTCTTTGGAGCATTTCATAACCCCTATATACCAGAACTATACACTGTCAACTTCACTGTAAAAACACTCCTCCTAACAGCTTCTTTCCTATGAATCCGCGCATCCTACCCTCGATTCCGATACGATCAACTAATACACCTGCTATGAAAAAATTTCCTACCCCTCACACTGGCCCTGTGCATGTGACATGTAACACTACCCATTATCACAGCAAGCATTCCTCCTCAAATATAAGAAATATGTCTGACAAAAGAATTACTTTGATAGAGTAAATAATAGAGGTTAGAATCCTCTTATTTCTAGAATTATAGGAATCGAACCTAATCTTAAGAACTCAAAAATCTTCGTGCTACCTAATTACACCATATCCTAAAGTAAGGTCAGCTAAATAAGCTATCGGGCCCATACCCCGAAAATGTTGGTTTATCCCCTTCCCGTACTAATAAAACCTCCTATTCTAATCATTATCACATCCACCATTATCCTAGGAACCATGATCGTTCTATTTAGCTCCCATTGACTCATAATCTGAATTGGCTTTGAAATGAACATACTAGCCATTATCCCAATCCTAATGAAAAAATTTAATCCACGAGCCATAGAAGCTTCTACAAAATATTTCCTCACACAAGCCACCGCATCCATGCTCCTGATACTAGGCATTATTATCAATCTACTACATTCAGGGCACTGAACAATCTCAATAATCCCCAACCCAATCGCATCAACCGTAATCACCATTGCCCTAGCAATAAAACTTGGCCTATCCCCCTTTCACTTTTGAGTTCCAGAAGTCACACAAGGCGTTCCTTTGTCCTCAGGAATGATTCTACTAACATGACAAAAAATCGCACCTCTATCCGTCCTATACCAAATCTCACCGTCCATCAATCCAAACCTGCTAGTAGCAATAGCCGCTACATCCGTATTAGTAGGAGGCTGAGGAGGACTAAACCAAACTCAACTCCGAAAAATCCTAGCATACTCTTCAATCGCTCACATGGGCTGAATAGCTGCCATCATAGTATATAATCCTACCCTAATAATCCTTAACCTTACAATCTACATCATAATAACTCTAGGGACATTTATACTATTCATGTACAATCTATCTACAACAACATTATCACTGTCCCACACATGAAATAAATTACCACTAATTGCCTCACTAATCCTAGCACTTATACTATCACTAGGCGGCCTCCCTCCTCTCTCAGGCTTTATTCCCAAATGAATAATTATTCAAGAGTTGACAAAAAATGACATAATTGTTATACCCATATTCATAGCCATCACAGCTCTACTAAACCTTTATTTCTACATGCGCCTAGCATACGCTACAGCACTAACAATGTTTCCCTCGGCAAACAATACAAAAATAAAATGACAATTTGAAAGCATAAAAAAAATAATCTTCCTACCCCCTCTAATCGTAGCATCAACCATACTCCTCCCACTAACTCCAATACTCTCAATCATGGACTAGAGATTTAGGCTAAAATAGACCAAGGGCCTTCAAAGCCCTAAGTAAGTGAAATTCACTTAATCTCTGTAACTATTTAAGGACTGCAAGAGCATATCTCACATCAATTGAACGCAAAACAACCGCTTTAATTAAGCTAAGCCCTTCTAGATCGGTGGGCTTTTATCCCACAAAATTTTAGTTAACAGCTAAAAACCCCAAACAACTGGCTTCAATCTACTTCTCCCGCCGCGTGGAAAAAAAAGGCGGGAGAAGCCCCGGCAGAATTGAATCTGCTTCTTTGAATTTGCAATTCAATATGATTATTCACCACAGAGCTTGGCAAAAAGAGGACTTACCTCTATTCTTAGATTTACAGTCTAGTGCTTTTATCAGCCATTTTACCTATGTTCATAAGCCGGTGATTATTCTCTACGAACCATAAAGACATTGGCACTCTTTACCTTCTGTTCGGTGCATGAGCCGGAATAGTGGGCACTGCCCTCAGCCTTTTAATTCGTGCCGAGCTGGGTCAGCCCGGGGCTCTGTTGGGGGATGATCAGATCTACAATGTAATCGTAACTGCCCATGCATTCGTGATAATCTTCTTCATAGTTATGCCTATTATAATTGGGGGATTCGGGAACTGATTAGTGCCCTTGATGATCGGTGCTCCCGACATAGCGTTCCCTCGAATAAATAACATAAGCTTCTGGTTGCTGCCACCATCTTTCTTACTGCTTCTGGCCTCCTCTATGGTAGAAGCAGGTGCAGGGACTGGATGAACTGTCTATCCTCCTCTAGCGGGTAATCTGGCCCATGCAGGAGCATCGGTAGACTTAACAATCTTTTCTCTGCACCTAGCAGGCATCTCTTCTATTCTGGGGGCTATCAATTTCATCACTACTATTGTTAACATGAAACCCCCTGCAATATCTCAATATCAAACCCCTCTGTTTGTATGATCAGTCCTAATCACAGCAGTACTTCTTCTTTTATCTCTACCAGTCTTAGCGGCTGGAATTACTATACTACTTACAGATCGAAACCTTAACACTACCTTTTTTGATCCAGCTGGAGGAGGAGACCCTATTTTATATCAACACTTGTTCTGATTCTTCGGACATCCTGAGGTTTACATTCTAATCCTTCCTGGGTTCGGAATGATCTCTCACATTGTCACTTATTATTCAGGAAAAAAAGAACCTTTTGGCTATATAGGAATAGTCTGAGCGATAATATCCATTGGATTCTTAGGATTTATCGTGTGAGCTCATCATATGTTTACCGTAGGTATAGACGTTGACACACGAGCTTACTTCACTTCAGCTACCATAATCATTGCTATCCCGACAGGAGTCAAAGTATTTAGCTGACTAGCCACTCTGCACGGAGGGAATATTAAATGATCTCCCGCTATGATGTGAGCCCTGGGCTTTATCTTCCTGTTTACAGTAGGAGGCCTTACAGGAATTGTCCTAGCTAATTCATCTCTAGACATCGTTCTCCATGACACGTACTATGTGGTAGCCCATTTTCACTACGTGCTGTCAATGGGAGCTGTTTTCGCCATCATAGGAGGATTTGCCCACTGATTCCCACTATTTTCAGGCTACACACTTAACAACACATGAGCAAAAATTCACTTTATAATTATATTCATCGGGGTTAATATGACATTCTTTCCTCAGCATTTTCTAGGCCTGTCAGGAATACCTCGGCGATATTCCGACTATCCAGATGCCTATACAACATGAAACACAGTATCTTCTATAGGCTCATTTATTTCACTAACAGCAGTTATGCTAATAATTTTCATGATTTGGGAGGCCTTTGCATCAAAACGAGAGGTGGCAGTGGTAGAACTCACCTCAACCAACATTGAATGACTACATGGATGCCCTCCTCCATATCACACATTCGAAGAACCTGCCTACGTCACACTAAAATAAGAAAGGAAGGAGTCGAACCCTCTGGAATTGGTTTCAAGCCAATATCATAACCACTATGTCTCTCTCAATAAAGAGATATTAGTAAAAATTACATAACTTTGTCAGGGTTAAATTATAGGTGAAAATCCTTTATATCTTTATGGCATGTCCCTTCCAAATAGGTCTTCAAGATGCAACTTCTCCTATCATAGAGGAACTTCTGCATTTTCATGACCATACATTAATAATTGTGTTCCTAATTAGCTCCCTGGTTCTCTATATCATCTCAACTATACTAACCACCAAATTAACATACACAAGTACAATAGACGCACAAGAAGTAGAGACTGTGTGAACTATCCTGCCAGCTATTATCTTGATTCTGATTGCACTCCCATCACTACGGATCCTCTATATGATGGATGAGATCAATAGTCCCTCACTAACTGTAAAAACCATGGGCCACCAGTGATATTGAAGTTACGAATATACAGATTATGAAGATTTAAACTTTGACTCCTATATGATTCCGACACAAGAACTAAAGCCTGGAGAATTGCGGTTATTAGAAGTGGACAATCGAGTAGTGCTGCCCATAGAAATAACGATCCGTATGCTGATCTCGTCAGAAGACGTCTTGCATTCATGAGCTGTACCATCCCTAGGGCTAAAAACTGATGCAATCCCAGGACGGCTAAACCAGACAACTCTCATAGCTATGCGACCGGGGCTATATTACGGCCAATGCTCAGAAATTTGTGGCTCCAATCACAGTTTTATACCTATTGTCCTCGAGCTAGTCCCACTATCCTATTTTGAAGAATGATCCGCTTCAATACTATAGAATCATTGAGAAGCTAACATAGCGTTAACCTTTTAAGTTAAAGACTGAGAATGCAAACTTCTCCTTAATGAAGATGCCACAACTAGACACATCAACATGGTCTATTACAATTCTATCCATAGCTCTAACACTATTTATCGCCCTCCAATTAAAAGTCTCAAAATATAAATACCCTGAGACCCCCGAGCCGAAATCTCTCTCATCATTAAAAAAGCTTGTGCCTTGAGAAGAAAAATGAACGAAAATTTATTTACCTCTTTTATCACCCCAACGATAGTGGGAATTCCTATTGTACTTTTAATTATTATGTTTCCGAGCATTTTATTTCCTTCCCCCAGTCGACTGATCGACAATCGCTTAGTATCTATTCAACAGTGACTAGTTCGGCTAACATCAAAACAAATATTATCCATTCATAGCCACAAAGGACAAACCTGGGCACTAATATTGATATCACTAATCCTATTTATTGGCTCAACTAATCTTCTGGGACTATTGCCGCACTCATTCACACCTACCACTCAGCTGTCAATGAACCTAGGAATGGCTATTCCCTTATGGGCAGGTACAGTTGCTACTGGATTCCGATACAAGACCAAAGCATCCTTGGCTCACTTTCTACCTCAAGGAACACCTTTCCCTCTAATCCCGATACTCGTAATTATTGAAACAATCAGCCTATTTATCCAACCTGTGGCCCTGGCCGTGCGACTAACCGCTAATATTACTGCAGGCCATTTGCTCATTCATTTAATTGGGGGAGCTACCTTGACTCTAACAAGTATTAGTACTATTACAGCCTTTATCACCTTTACCGTTCTAGTGCTACTTACTATTCTCGAGTTCGCTGTAGCCCTCATTCAGGCCTACGTCTTCACCCTGCTAGTAAGCTTGTACCTACACGATAACACTTAATGACTCACCAAACACATGCATACCATATAGTTAACCCAAGCCCATGACCACTAACAGGAGCCCTCTCAGCCCTCCTTATAACATCAGGACTAATTATGTGATTTCACTTTAACTCCATACTCTTGTTATTGCTAGGCCTTACAACCAATATACTTACCATATATCAATGGTGACGGGATATTATTCGAGAGAGTACATTTCAAGGCCATCACACTCCTGCTGTCCAAAAGGGACTACGGTATGGAATAGTCTTATTTATCGTATCAGAAGTATTCTTCTTTGCAGGATTCTTCTGAGCTTTTTATCACTCAAGCCTAGCACCCACTCCCGAACTAGGAGCATGCTGACCGCCCACAGGTATTACTCCCCTGAACCCGCTAGAAGTACCACTTCTCAATACTTCAGTACTTCTTGCATCCGGAGTATCCATTACCTGAGCTCATCACAGCTTAATAGAGGGAAGCCGCAAGCACATACTCCAAGCCCTATTCATTACTATCTCTCTAGGCGTGTACTTTACACTCCTACAAGCCTCAGAGTACTATGAGGCATCCTTCACTATTTCAGATGGAGTCTACGGCTCAACTTTTTTCATAGCGACTGGATTTCACGGACTTCATGTAATCATTGGCTCAACTTTTCTCACAGTCTGTTTCCTACGACAACTACACTTTCATTTCACATCAAGTCACCATTTCGGCTTTGAAGCAGCAGCATGATATTGACACTTCGTAGATGTCGTATGACTATTCCTATATGTTTCCATCTATTGATGAGGGTCCTGCTTCTTTAGTATCGATCAGTACAATTGACTTCCAATCAATAAGCTCTAGCGCAGTCCAGAAAGAAGCAATCAACTTAATCTTAGCACTATTTACCAACATACTACTAGCCTCCTTACTCGTTCTTATTGCCTTCTGACTACCACAGTTAAATATTTACGCAGAGAAAGCAAGCCCCTATGAATGCGGGTTTGACCCCATGGGATCGGCACGCCTCCCTTTTTCCATGAAATTCTTCCTAGTAGCTATTACATTTCTACTATTTGACCTAGAAATTGCACTACTCCTCCCTCTTCCCTGAGCATCACAAACTGACAACTTAATAACGATACTCACCATAGCGTTACTGCTTATCTCCCTACTAGCTGTAAGCCTGGCCTATGAATGAGCTGAAAAAGGTCTAGAATGGGCCGAATATGATAATTAGTTTAAACCAAAACAAGTGATTTCGACTCACTAGATTATGAATAATAACATAATTATCAAGTGCCTGTAGTCTATGTTAATATTTTCTTAGCCTTCATTGTATCCCTAATAGGACTGCTCGTTTATCGATCCCATCTAATATCCTCCCTGCTCTGCCTAGAGGGTATAATGCTATCTCTATTTGTCATGCTAACAGTAACAGTTTTAAACAATCACTTCACACTGGCTAATATAGCTCCTATCATCCTGCTAGTATTCGCTGCCTGCGAGGCAGCACTAGGACTGTCCCTGCTAGTAATAGTCTCCAACACTTACGGAACTGATTATGTACAAAACCTCAATCTCTTACAATGCTAAAAATCATCTTTCCCACTATAATATTAGTACCTCTTACATGAGCATCAAAGCCCAATATAATTTGGATCAATACAACAGCTTACAGCCTGCTTATCAGTCTTATCAGCTTGACATATCTCAACCAACTCAGTGATAATAGCCTAAACTTCTCATTGCTATTCTTTACCGACTCCCTATCAGCCCCCCTATTAACCCTCACAACATGACTACTACCCCTGATACTAATGGCGAGTCAATTTCACCTGTCAAAGGAAACTCTGACCCGAAAGAAATTATACATCACCATACTAGTCCTTCTACAACTATTCCTGATCATAACCTTTTCTGCTATAGAGCTAATCCTATTCTATATCTTGTTCGAAGCCACCCTAGTGCCCACTCTGGTTATTATCACTCGATGAGGAAATCAAACAGAACGACTAAACGCGGGCCTTTACTTTCTGTTTTATACTCTAGTAGGGTCTCTGCCATTACTAATTGCACTGCTACACACCCAAAATAATCTAGGCTCCCTAAATTTTCTCTTAATACAATACTGAATCCAGCCTCTGCCAAATTCCTGATCTAGTATATTTCTGTGACTAGCGTGTATAATGGCATTTATGGTAAAAATACCCCTATACGGTCTTCATCTGTGATTACCAAAA
Organism: Ursus arctos; assembly: GCF_023065955.2. Classification (NCBI taxonomy): domain Eukaryota; kingdom Metazoa; phylum Chordata; class Mammalia; order Carnivora; family Ursidae; genus Ursus; species Ursus arctos. Next base: position 11,979 of record NC_003427.1, read on the forward strand.
GCACACGTAGAGGCACCTATTGCAGGATCTATAGTACTTGCTGCCGTACTCCTAAAACTAGGAGGCTATGGCATGATACGAATTACAACACTACTTAGTCCTTTAACGAGCTTCATGGCTTACCCCTTCATAATACTCTCGCTATGGGGCATAATTATAACAAGTTCTATCTGCCTACGCCAAACGGATTTAAAGTCCCTAATTGCTTATTCCTCTGTTAGTCACATGGCCCTAGTCATTGTAGCAGTATTAATCCAAACCCCATGAAGCTATATAGGAGCAACAGCCTTAATAATCGCCCACGGACTAACATCCTCCTTGCTATTCTGTCTTGCAAACTCCAACTATGAACGAACCCATAGCCGAACTATGATCCTCGCGCGAGGCCTACAAACACTTCTCCCACTTATGGCAGCTTGATGACTACTAGCAAGTCTCACTAATCTATCACTCCCTCCTACCATCAACCTTATCGGAGAACTGTTTGTAGTAGTAGCTACATTTTCATGGTCTAACATCACCATCACTCTAATAGGAACCAACATTATCATTACTGCCCTCTACTCCCTCTACATACTAATCACCACACAACGAGGCAAGTGCACAAACCATGTCAAAAGTATTAAACCATCCTTTACACGAGAAAACGCCCTGATAGCTCTCCATCTCTTACCCCTCCTGCTACTATCCCTTAATCCCAAAATAATTCTAGGACCTATTTACTGTAAATATAGTTTAACAAAAACATTAGATTGTGAATCTAATAATAAAAGCCCAAGTCTTTTTATTTACCGAAAAAGTACGCAAGAACTGCTAATTCATGCGTCCATGTCTAAAATCATGGCTTTTTCAACTTTTAAAGGATGGAAGTAATCCATTGGTCTTAGGAACCAAAAAATTGGTGCAACTCCAAATAAAAGTAATCAATCTGTTTACTTCCTCTATTATCACAACTTTGCTCATATTAACGATACCGATTATCCTCACCAGCGCTTCAACACACAAAAATAAATCCTACCCACAATATGTAAAAACTACAGTCTCTTATGCTTTCATAATCAGTACTATTCCCATAGTAATATTTCTCTACTCAGGGCAAGAAGTAATTATTTCAAACTGACATTGAATAACTATTCAAACCCTAAAGCTAACTCTAAGCTTTAAGCTAGACTACTTCTCAATAATTTTCATGCCAGTAGCCCTGTTCGTCACATGATCGATCATGGAGTTTTCCATTTGATACATACACACCGACCTCAACATCAACCATTTCTTCAAATACCTACTCATATTCCTTATCACTATAATAATTCTAGTGACCGCAAATAATCTACTTCAACTATTCATCGGCTGAGAAGGAGTAGGGATCATATCTTTCCTCCTTATCGGGTGGTGGTACGGACGAGCAGACGCCAATACAGCCGCTCTACAAGCAGTCCTATACAATCGCATCGGAGATGTAGGCTTTATCATAGCTATAGCCTGATTTTTACTCAATACAAATGCATGAGACTTCCAACAAATCTTTGCAATTGAACATGAAAACCTTAGCATTCCACTAGCAGGACTGCTCCTAGCAGCCACTGGAAAATCAGCCCAATTCGGCCTTCATCCATGACTCCCATCAGCTATAGAAGGACCTACTCCTGTTTCAGCCCTACTCCACTCTAGTACAATAGTAGTAGCAGGGGTATTTCTTCTAATCCGATTTTACCCCCTAATAGAACACAACAAGACTATCCAAACGGCCACTTTATGCCTAGGTGCAATAACTACCCTATTTACAGCAGCCTGTGCTCTCACCCAGAATGATATCAAAAAGATCATTGCCTTTTCCACCTCAAGCCAGCTAGGACTAATAATCGTAACAATTGGAATTAATCAGCCTCACCTAGCATTCCTTCATATCTGCATACACGCATTTTTCAAGGCCATACTATTTATATGCTCCGGGTCCATTATCCACAGCTTGAATGATGAACAAGACATCCGAAAAATAGGAGGTCTATTCAAAGCCCTGCCACTTACCACTACCGCATTAATTATCGGAGTCCTAGCACTCACAGGTATACCTTTCCTAACAGGATTCTACTCTAAAGACCTAATTATCGAAACCGCCAACACGTCGTACACCAACGCCTGAGCCCTACTAACAACTCTCGTTGCCACATCCATAACCGCTGCCTACAGTACTCGAATCGTATTCTTTGTACTTCTAGGACAACCTCGCTTTAACCCTGTCATTATTATCAACGAGAATAACCCTCTCCTAATCAATTCCATCAAGCGCCTACTTCTAGGAAGTATTTTCGCAGGATACCTAATCTTCCACAATATTACACCCACTACCATCCCACAAACAACCATACCCTACTATCTAAAAATAATAGCCCTCGCGGTCACCATGTTAGGTTTTATCCTGGCATTAGAACTTAACTCTACCACACAAACTCTCAAACTTGACTATCCACAAAATCCATTCAAATTCTCCATTCAACTAGGATACTTCCCCATTATTACTCACCGCCTCCTGCCAATAATGAGCTTATCAATAAGCCAAAAAATGGCATCTATATTACTAGACACAACCTGACTAGAAAATGTACTACCAAAATCCATCTCCTACTTCCAAATAAAATCTTCAATCACAGTCTCTAACCAGAAAGGACTAATTAAACTATATTTCCTCTCTTTCATGATCACATTAACCCTAAGCTTCTTCGTACTTAATTTCCACGAGTAACTTCCATAATTACTAGCACACCAATAAGAAGAGATCACCCAGTGACAATAACTAATCAAGTTCCATAACTGTATAAAGCCGCAATCCCCATGGCTTCCTCACTAAAAAACCCCGAATCCCCCGTATCATAAATTACTCAATCGCCTATTCCATTAAATTTAAATACAATCTCAACTTCATCATCTTTCAAGACATAACAAGCAATCAATAACTCAGATAATAGACCCACGATAAATGCACCTAATACAGCTTTGTTAGAGACTCAAACCTCAGGATACTGCTCAGTGGCCATGGCCGTAGTATAACCAAAAACCACAAGCATTCCACCTAAATAAATTAAAAAAACTATTAAACCTAAAAAAGACCCCCCAAAACTTAACACAATACCACACCCAACACCCCCACTAATAATTAAAACTAACCCCCCATAAATGGGAGAAGGCTTAGAAGAAAACCCTACAAAACCCATCACAAAAATGACACTTAAAATAAATACAATATACATTATCATTATTCCCACATGGAATCTAACCATGACTAGTGACATGAAAAATCACTGTTGTACTTCAACTACAAGAACCTTAATGACCAACATCCGAAAAACCCACCCATTAGCTAAAATCATCAACAACTCATTTATTGACCTTCCAACACCATCAAACATCTCAGCATGATGAAACTTTGGATCCCTCCTCGGAGTATGTTTAATCCTACAGATTCTAACAGGCCTGTTCCTAGCCATACACTATACATCAGACACAACCACAGCTTTTTCATCAGTCACCCACATTTGCCGAGACGTTCACTACGGATGAGTTATCCGATATGTACATGCAAATGGAGCCTCCATCTTCTTTATCTGCCTATTTATGCACGTAGGACGGGGCCTGTACTATGGCTCATACCTATTCTCAGAAACATGAAACATCGGCATCATTCTCCTATTTACAGTTATAGCCACCGCATTTATAGGATACGTCCTACCCTGAGGCCAAATGTCCTTCTGAGGAGCGACTGTCATCACCAATCTACTATCAGCCATTCCCTACATCGGAACGGACCTGGTAGAATGAATCTGAGGGGGCTTTTCCGTAGATAAGGCGACTCTAACACGATTCTTTGCTTTCCACTTTATTCTCCCGTTCATCATCCTAGCACTAGCAGCAGTCCATCTATTGTTCCTACACGAAACAGGATCCAACAACCCCTCTGGAATCCCATCTGACTCAGACAAAATCCCATTCCATCCATACTATACAATTAAGGATATCTTAGGCGCCCTACTTCTCGCCCTAACCTTAGCAACCCTAGTCCTATTCTCGCCCGACTTACTAGGAGACCCTGATAACTATACCCCCGCAAATCCACTGAGCACTCCACCCCACATCAAACCCGAGTGGTACTTTCTATTTGCCTACGCTATCCTACGATCCATCCCTAATAAACTAGGAGGAGTACTAGCACTAATTTTCTCCATTCTAATCCTAGCCATCATTCCTCTCCTACACACGTCCAAACAACGAGGAATGATATTCCGACCCCTAAGCCAATGCCTATTTTGACTTCTAGTAGCAGACCTACTAACACTAACATGAATTGGAGGACAACCAGTAGAACATCCCTTCATTATTATCGGACAACTAGCCTCCATTCTCTACTTTACAATCCTCCTAGTACTTATACCCGTCGCTGGAATTATTGAAAACAACCTCTTAAAGTGGAGAGTCTTTGTAGTATAGCAATTACCTTGGTCTTGTAAGCCAAAAACGGAGAATACTCACCCTCCCTAAGACTCAAGGAAGAAGCAACAGCTCCACTACCAGCACCCAAAGCTAATGTTCTATTTAAACTATTCCCTGGTACATACTATTATTTTACTCCATGTCTTATTCATTTCATATATACCATCTTATGTACTGTATCATCGCAGTATGTCCTCGAATACTTTTCCCCCCCTATGTACGTCGTGCATTAATGGCGTGCCCCATGCATATAAGCATGTACATATTACGCTTGGCCTTACATAAGGACTTACGTTCCGAAAGCTTATTTCAGGTGTATGGTCTGTAAGCATGTATTTCACTTAGTCCGGGAGCTTAATCACCAGGCCTCGAGAAACCAGCAATCCTTGCGAGTACGTGTACCTCTTCTCGCTCCGGGCCCATGGAATGTGGGGGTTTCTATGCTGAAACTATATCTGGCATCTGGTTCTTACCTCAGGGCCATGACAGCTCTAGATTCCAATCCTACTAACCCTTCAAATGGGACATCTCGATGGACTAATGACTAATCAGCCCAT